>NC_072738.1:88996310-89106510 GCF_026930045.1 Uloborus diversus
CTTTAATTCCAAAAAACTTCCGGAATTGAGCCCGAATTCTCCCTCCCTTAACCTTCCCATTATTTTTATCTTATTAATATAGTAATAATAATTATTACTACTATATATTATTATTATTATTATTATTATTATATTAGACGACCATTAAAGGTGGTCTAAAATTGCGTTTTTGAAACTCAATGTCAAAAAATTGTCGGACGAGCACTCACGGGGATGGGGCCCTCGATTCCTTATTTTCCCAGAATCATCAAAAATTGTCTGAAATTTCTTTATATTTTTAATTTCAATTTCAAAATATTTTCCGGGAAAGAATTCTGATCACAACCCCCCCCCCCCCCCCGCGTCTTCAAAGGTGGACTGCAATTTTTCTTTTTGGGTTTTTATTCTGAAACATGTACGGGGGGGGGGGAGCCTCCATCCCTTCAGAAACACCACCGAAGATCATCTAAAATTCCGTTTTCTAAAATTCAATATCGCAAATTTATCGATGTTGAATCCCTCAAGGCAGGGGCGATCGGCCCTCCCTTGTATCCGTCCTTGATAGACACATAGGCTACAATGAGAACGTTCCATCCTTACCAGATGACACTTTAAAAAGCCAATTTACTAATCCAGAATCATCTAAATCATTCTATCTCAGTCAAAAACAAGTACGCGGTAGATGTCACTACTATGTGTCACGATGACACGAATTTACCATTGAGAAGGAATACTAATGGAGGGAGCCATAGCAAATGTCTCAGTGAAATAAGCTTGGGAACCAATGTTTCCCAGGTCAGGTGACTTGTTTGACTGGGAGTTGTCGCGTTTTGGCACGCAATCGCTCTTTTGGCATTAAATATTTTTCAGACGGCGCTTATTATGAAGTCGGGCCTACAAATCAGAGCAACTCTGGCTCCAACTCCTTTACCGCATAATAATAAATAAATAAATAACGGATACAAATACAGGCCTATCATTCAAACTCCCTCTCCCCACTTCTTTCCGGATTTAAAAATATAATGTAACTGCATTTTTCATGTATTTTGATGTTTATTCCCTGAAATGACGGGCATGTACAAATAGTTTAAAGTGTTCTGTTATTGACTGAAAATTTATGGATTCATATGTATTGTAATCAATGTTTTGAAATTATTTCATACGCAGGCATACTAGCATTTAAATTGAAGCATAAAAATAGCAAATTTTTATTCTTGCGCATCTGCTGTTCACAGGAGCTTGGCGAGAAGATACTCGCCAACAAAGAAAATGTACACAAAATGCTTAAGAGCCGTTAAAATAATTACTAGTTAAGTAAAAAGTGTTTTTATGGAACTAAAATGTTATTTGCACTCAAGATATACAATGTTTTATAACTTTTATAGGTAAAAAAGGAACAAAAATTTAAAAATTACAGGCAACTGTGGAATATGTACTCGTTGAATGCATATAAATGCTATTTTTTTCTTTATTTAGAAGTGAAAAACATTCGTACATGCTAGAGAAAAGTTACTGGACCTCCTGGTGTGGCTTTTTCCTCACAGTTTACAATGCTAGAATACTGCACTATTACTTTAAATCTAATTTTTCCCTTCTACAGTTAAAGGTTGTTATCATGCATGGCTTCAGCTAATGAAAACTTCTTCAGCGGTTACGGTCAACTCGAAATTGCTCCCCAGGTCACATGGTACTGTTGCCGTATCGGGATAGTAGGGTTGCACTCTCTCCATCTATTCCTTCTCAATTGAATTTACCTCGTCAAAAGCAATAGCTCATACCAGTGGCGCACACAGGAGTTTTGCAAGGGGAGGGTCCAAGTTCGAAACCTCATTCTCATATTATAACCCCAATACGCCGTCATACATATTGACTTGATTTTACCGATTTCTGAGAACGAAAAACAGCAAAAAAATAAATAAATCATTGAATTAAAAAAAATAGCTTCATTTTATGAAATATACTTAAATAAACAACCAGAAAGCAAAATAATTTAGGCTTTTACTTTTCTCAAAATTCAAAAATGGATTCAAGTTCATTGAATCTCATTTTAGTCTGTAATTACAAAGCTAAAAACATGGTTTTATTACAGTATTCATTTATAATCATCATTCTGCTTCTTATAGGCAATTTGTTGCAGGAAAAGTTCACAATATTTTTTTTTTTAATCTTTAAACATGGGGATTTTATTTTTTCACTGGAAAAACTGCCTTTGTTTGAAATTATTCTACGTACAAAAAACATAGAATGGTAATTATTCGGGAAAGAGAAACAAGATCTATGGGAGGGGTCCGGACCCCTTGGACCCCTCCCTTGTGTGCGCGACTGGCTCACACCAAAACCGAACCGCAACAATCATTCATATTTTTCCAGGTCAATTTATATTATTTCAAAGTTAGCTAATTCAAAACATATGTGTCTCTCTGTTCCCATAAACTAGGGGAACAGTGATATAAAATTACGTTTCATTTTAAAAGTTTTGAAACGTTACTGAGGTGTTACGTTTCGGGATTTCAGTGGTTTTTATCCTTTTCCGGGAAAAATCAAGTATCATTGTCAGAAAGTTTCCTGAATTGCTACAAGTGGCACGACTGCAGACTTCTTGCTGCTGTAAAAAATAGTTTTAGCTCCCAGTTTAAAGATTAACTGAGCGTATTTATAAAGGGCTTCAGCTAGTTTCTTGATACTTACTTGCAATTCTGTCTTAGCTTTGGTCATGTTTGCAATACTGCTTTTGGAGCTTTCCTGGAAACGCAGGGAGGTACCAAGCTATTATATTAAACCTACCTAAGTTTACCTGAGTTCTAGAGATACGACTGGCTTTAAACGGGAAGATTCCGAATATTTCATGGACTTCCAGGATAATTTCAGGAAAATTACTGAATTTTAGCTGAAAACATTCCTGGTTTTTGTAAGATATGTTTCTGGAAAAAATTGGGCACATCAGCTGCCCGTTATTTTGCAGGAACATTTTTCTGAATCGTTTTTACAGTGTAGATCCACTTTTACCGTGACAAATATTGTACCATTTGAAACAAACTAATTATTTTGTATTTTGACAATTAAACAATCCAACTAAAAAATTTCGTGTCTCACTGGACCCACTCTTCCCCTAAATACCTCACAGGAAAATATATATATAAATAAATAAATAAATAAATAAATATATATATATATATATATATATATATATATATATATATATATATATATATATATATATATATATATATATATATATATATATATATATAATATGCCATGTTTCATGACTTGTGTAGTTTTTTTTTTTTTTTTTTTTTTTGGCGCCAATATCTTTCGTTAAGTGAAGATCTTTTAATCACTAAAAAAACTTTTACGTTAAATAACATATTTCCGACACTAACAAAAAACATAGTAACTACTTCTACCAATATTTTCTACACACGCGTAAACAGGAAATTTATTGAATATTGTAAAATTTGAAAATCATATAAAAACATTCTTTGGTTATCTTCAAAATAAACTAGTTCTCTCATCGCATTGGAAAAGATTGATAAAAAATAGAATTCTTAGTTCACGATAAGAATTTTTAAGAACAACTACAATGCGCCTTTTTGACTTTGTGTACGCTACAAAGTGACGCATCGGAAACGAACTTTAGGGAGAGAGCAGGGGGGAGGTAGTAGAAGAAATCGAACGTTTTGCACTGCCTAATAATGCTATACGAATGTCAATAACTTCAAACGTAAATAGCTACAAATCTGTTCCAGAAAAGAACCCTTTCTCATGAAAAAGAGAAGAAAAACGTTCCACTCGTCACTTTTCATTCCTTCCGGTTTTCCCGCCTAATTTTATTCCGGAGTGCCAAGAAGAAAGTTCCTTTTTTCTATCTCTGGAACATAAAAGACACCTCCGTCCCAAAGAACAAAGTAAAAAACACACACTTTAGAATCGGAGACTGAATCGGAACATACGTCCACAAGAAAGGGCGGGAAACGTATGCAGATGATTTGTCTTTTGTTCTGTGTGCAAGGGGGGTCTCTTCACAAAGGGGGTGTTCACTTCTCCGCTTGACTGGCTCACAAAAGCAGCCATTGTTGGCGATTCCCGCCCCGTTGCCACTTTGTAGGAAGAAAAAGGACTCGGATTTTTGAAGTTGGCGAGGCGCTGTTGCTCCTTTTGTGACGGATTCTTTGTTGCGGACCTCCTCTCTCTCTCTCTCTCTTTCTGATTTCGAACTTCCAGAGAACTTCATTTTCGAACCTCACAAAAGCGAATGCACCCCGCGAGAAGAAGTCGGAATTAATAAGATTCTGGCATCTAAGAGACCGGACTGCTGTAACCTACAATGTCACTGCGATTGAACTGCAGAAACAGAATGGCTTCGACAAATAAATCTTACCAGTAATTAACATGCAAAACACAATCCTTTTATCTCCAGAAAAATTCTTTTGTTTCAAAACTTCTAAGTATATCTGTAAAACAGTCAAAAGTTTCAAGCGCATTAAACGCAAAGCTATTCGGTTACTTTAAATCAAATAAGCTATAAATTTATTATTGTCTTCCGCTTTTGAAGAATTTTATTGGATTATTAAATTAAAGCTCTCTTTGTCTCTTGTTAATCTGACTGTAGCAATAAATTAACTATTCGAACAGAATGCGAGATGAATAAGTAAGTACCTATGTGCAACAGAATAATAGTATGAAATAAAGTTCACAAATCATAAATTACTAATTGATTGGAGTTGCGTGTTTCGGGGTTTCAGGGAACCCCTTTCTCAAAGCAAAAAGTGAGTTTTGGTTTGTAAAGTCATCCGAGACAAGTGTAAAAAAAAGGCTTTTGTCGGATGACTTTACACTTCGAAGCTCACACTTTTGGCATTGAAAATGAGATTCCTTGAAACCCCGCAACAAACTTCCGCACTCAGTTATATTACCTCCTGCGCGTTTGAATTCATTGGGAAACCTGGAATCCTATTTTTTCAAGCATTAACCTTGAAGTAGCCACTACTGAAGCACTATCCACTACTGGTGTGATTAAATTACATCTTCTTGTTTAAGCCCCCAGAAAAACAAAAGCAGAAACATTAAAGTTTTATCTGTTTGTCCCACCCGTAAAAACTTCTTGAACCTGTGGAGTATTATGGCCGCATATTCATGCGACTATTTGTTATTTTTGTATGAAGTCTTAAAATGTGTCAAGGACATTTCGGACCCTGAAGAAGCAAAAATTTTTCATCTGTGCGATAAGTTATAGGCCAAATGGATTGAGCAAAATACAAACAAGCTTTTGCTTCAATCCTAGACCGTTTTAAGCCACGCTACAACGTCAATCACATTATGGTTCAAACCCAAAGCCATTGTCGAAATCATTTTACTTCCAATTTATAATCTTAATCACAATCGATGATATGAAGTCATCTCCTTAATGCAATGCAGCCTTTACGTCCAACCGAGAAACAACACTTTATTTTTATCCTCGCCGTTGATAAACAGCAGCAGACAAATATGAATCAATTCATCCATTAGTCCATTCTACGGCTTCTCTTATTAACCGGTCCTTTGTCGCTGGGGATGCAATCGGGGTCTAATCGAAGCATACAATAATGAGGAATGATTGCAAAGCTTTTGTTCCCATCAAGTGATTTCGTGAATCACAATTGGAACGTTATATGATTCAATGCGCTTTTATGTTTCCTGAATGGAGCTTTGCAGAATTTCGAAAATAAAGAAAGGTTTCGGAGTTGAATATGCATGCACTTTCAACATGAGTTCGATTTGCGAACAAAATGTGGATATTTTTATGATGATAAGTGTAAGAATCACCATTTGAATTGCAAATGTGTAAACATAACGATTTGAGAAAATCATGTTTTAAGCCCAGTGGAAAATCAAATTATGGCAGGATTCATTTGGTAGAAAGAGTATTTGATGGAAAAGGAAAGTTTCTTACCAACTTGTTTCACAGCACCTTTGTGTGGAGCAGAACGCTTACCAGTGGATCACTTGGAAGGCTTGAAACCATCTAGAATGAGAATGGACCGATTTCTTAATGAAAATAAATATAAAGAGTACTAAATATCAATGATAATAAACTAAAGTAGAGTATTTAAGATCATAGCAACTACAACCTTGAAAGTTTGAATAAAATTAGCTTGGATCTCGGGGGTGTGCACCTCAAAGTTTTTTTTTTTTTCTTTTCTTTATAAAGTTGGAATTTAGTTCCTTTTTTGGATAAAATGCTAAGCTAAAATTGCTGAAATATTATCTAAAAGGGGGAGTGGAGTGATATCCCGCATGCCTTAACATTTATGCATCTCTGCACAAAATTAAATTTGTTTCAGTTTTCTCGACAAATTATAGAACAGACAATAAGCGTGTTTAATTTAGCAAAAATCTTAGGCTAAACTCGATTCAAGCACTGTGATACAGAACAAAATGTTGCTGGACTACGCTTGGAGCTTGGAGGCCACGAAATTGGAAACGACTTTTCAATTGATATATGAGGCAGTGAGAAGCAAAAGAATGCAAGTGGACTATTTTAAGTTTCGAGTAAAACGCGTTTAAAGATCAGATTCTAGGTAGGCTTTTATTATTATTATTTTCTAAATCATGCTGTACAGCAGCACCTACCAGGGCTACAAGTACAATCTCTTGCCCCAAGACAGAGGAGAGGTTCACCTACCATTTGTACTGGTCATCTTCAAATTTTTAGTTTTGCCACGTGCATCCCTTTGCTTCTCACTACCTCATATATAAACGCACAGTTATTCGTACAATTATGTATCAAACAAAGTGGAGAGCCAAATTTACTTTAGCAAAAGTTTCTCCTGGTACAAAATTTCAAAACTGAATAGGTAAAAAAAAGTCGTTGCGTGTAACATATTGAGCCATAGGAAAATTAATATAAGTATATATTAATAAAGTAAATTCAGTATAAATTGCAAAGCACACAAACATTCTTTTTTATGCTGATTTTGGCATTCATTGTTTCCGCACAATGGCTAATATATTTATTTTTTAAGTTAAAACATACGTAGGAGGATATGTAACACGAAGTGAAATAGTTAAAATAACCTACCCTTTTCTAAATTAAAAAAGAGGGGGGTGGGATTTATTGTGAAAATTACAACGAAAAAACATTTATAACACAGCTTGAATTAAAATAAAATTTTACATTCTCGGCAGTAAATTTCTACCTTCAACTAAAAATGGGAAATCATCACTTATTTACATATATGGTCAGAGTGATGCTTAAAAGATTTTTTGAATGAAATACTTTCGATAACAAGTAAGAATAATATATTATACTACAAAATTATGTACCTTAAAATTTTATCTACTATAAAATTACTTATATAGATTACAAAAAACATATTTTTATCTTCACATAAAAGAATAAATAAATGCATGAATTAAAAAAATGAATAAATAATGAAAGAAGTTAAAGAGTAAGTGAATGAATAAATGAATAAATCAATATATAAGTAACTAAATTAATGAATGATTTTTTTTCTTACTGGAATCAACTATTCGTTCACCAACATCGTTAAAATATTGCTAGGCAAGTGGCGCTTAAAACTGGGTAAAATATTTTATCATTACACTTTGCTCCGATGTTACACTATACCCAACATTCCCCACTTTATTTAATATATATATATATATATATATATATATATATATATATATATATATATATATATATATATATATATATATATATATAATTTGTAGAAAAAAATAATAATAAAAAAAATGTTGCTGAGAGAAACTTAATCTTGATATTATTTATATAATCTCCTACTTCACATTCATTCATTTTTCCAAAGTATTAGGAAGTTTAAGGAAAGCGAATTAAAATATTAAGCTGAATGCTAAACTGTGAGGGATAATCTTGCAACGGGGAGGGGGTTGAATAAAAGCGGAAAAGAAAAGAAAAACATAAAAGCATGAAAGAAGAGAACGATCTTTGTTCTGCAGAGTGGGGGAATTTTTAATATAGCCTCAAGAGATACGGAAAAAAAGAATTTATCCTTTTTCAAGACAAGTGTCGGGAGAAATGCTCAGGGTAGCGATCACATAGCTATTATTTAGATGCGATGAATTGTGTTTAGAGCTATCTCATCTCTTTAATCAGGAATTGTTCAGGCAATTTGTACGTGCTTTGGTGAAAGGGTTTCTTTTGTTGCTTGTTCCAGGTTTTATTTGGATTTCAATGACCTGTTATGTTTGTCTTAATAATGGTAATGCTGTGATTGCAATGCTCGAGTCAACTTTTTTTAAACGAATGTGAATTTTAGAGTCATCGTGGTAAAAAGTTGCACGGCAAAAATGTTGGTCATTCAGAGTAACTTTGCTCTATTTTTGACTACTCATATTTTAATCGTGTTATTGAATCTATTGGCGTAAAACTGAAGAAAAACTCTTGAAACTTCAGGAAGTTAATCAAAATTAAGGAATGGTAATTGGGTTGTTTTCCATTAAAAAAAAATTCCCTGAAAGAACATGTTCAAAACTGTGAGGTAAGTTACTTTTTTTTTTCCTTAATTTTGACTTATTTTCTCTCTTAAAAATATAATTTCAAACAAGATTCAGCCGTTGTTTTTATTTTCGCAGCTGACGTCACAAGTGAGCAAATCGCTAGGGTTATCAGAATAAAGTTTCAGGAAACTGCCAAATTCCTCCAAATGAACATTTCATTTAACTAACAAATCTCGTTCCACTAAATTTCTCGCGGTGAAAAATCATTAAAAGGCGATATCTTGCCTGAAAAGACAACCACGCGCTCCGATTCAAGATGACTTTCATCACTTGTGACGTCACACGATGAAAAATTTTGGTTTAAAAATCAAACATTTAAAAATAATAATAATAATAATAAAAATTAAGTGTTAGGAAAATAAAAATACATTTTGCGTCCAAGGTTTTTTTTTTTTTTTTTTTTTGCTTATTCCACAAAATTCCGTGACTAGAAGTAGTACATTTGGCTGAAAGAAACATCCCCCATTAAAATAAAAAAAACTTAAGCTTGATTCTGACACATTAAAAGTTTTCACTACCAAGAATTGCAGCCAGGGGCTTACTCTGTGCTTCTAAATACTGTAATGTTACACAAATTTCAAGTTTTCATTTTTATATTCGCCCTAAAAGCAGACTATTAAATTTACTTATTTATTTTATTATTATTTATTTTAATGCATTTTCTATGCATTGGATTCATATAGGATAAGTATGAAGCGGAAACATTAAGTTTTATTTGATTGTTTTCTATCAGTGTCACATTTAAAAGATCATGTTTTGATAGCTCCCATGGATCTTCCCCTATAGTGGGCTAAAGTCGAGTTAGTTCAGAAATTAGGGTATAGTTTGAACAAAAATTTGTAAATATTGTTTTGGATATAGGAATGCAGTGAAAAAAAAGGTACCTTAGTTGAATTTATCGGTACAAATGTACAAAAATGTACGTATATTTTTACTTCTCATTTAAAGAAATAGTGTCAACAGTTATCAACTTTTTCGTGTCTTTCTTTTCATTCTACACTACATTCAGAGGGCGGTATTGTAAAAAAATGGCTTTTTAAAGGTAAAAGTACTTTTTTAAGGTTATAATTTTTTTTTAAAGTTTTTTTTTTTTTCATTTCATTACAAAATATAGAGCATTAATTTTTAACCAACATTATTTGAGAGACAAAAATAATCTGCGTAATGCAACACTTAGCTAAACCTAATCGTAGATCCAATTTACCCCACCTCAGAAAATTACTCATAATAATTAGAATCATCAAGTTCTTTCTTACCTATGGAAATCTATTCTCTAAAAAAATGCACTTTCAGAGTATAAAAAATTAGTGCTTATGCCTGTTAAAAATGATTTTAGAAAGAAGTTTATCAACAACATAAAATTATGTTGCATATCGAACGATCATAAACAAATATTTTTCTATGATTTTTCTTGTTTCCAGGTTTTAAAACTAAAAGAAAAATTCTTGCTATAATCTCAATATATGTCTCGAAAAAAGATTAACTAAATAACTTATTTAAAAAAGAGATAATGGGCGATTCTCGAAAAAATGTTCCGTGCGTAACCCTAAGTGTATTTTATTTTTTCGAGCTAACCAAAGCCTTCAAAAAATAATGCTGTTGGGTAATAATACATGTTTTAATGTACTATCAAAGCATAACAGTTAATTTCATATTTAATTAATATGTACTTGAATAAAATAAAAAAACTTAGCGCTATGCACGAGACATTTTTTTTGAGAATCCCATTAATGTATGCTTTTCAATTTAGCCACACTTTATCCCCATAGACCATCCTTCCCCCACCTGATCCTAGAAATTTTTTTTCTGAAATCAACAATACTAAAATATAGGAAGTGGTGTAGAGTTAATTCACATGGTGCAAGGCTACCCAAAATGCCTGCACTTCTTAAATCCTCTTCATTTACATTTTGCAGCAGAGTTTATAGACCTAAGATAGCCAGGATGACATAGTGCAATGATGTTGCACCAGAAGATGCGACATTGTAAAATCTGTTATAATTAAAGTAGTGAGATTAAATTGCATTAAACTATCACGAAAAAAATATCAAAACAATTTAAGTAATTAAAAAGAGTGGAAAGGGCTTTACTTTACCATAAAATATGTTTAGCAATTTTATCAGGTACATTGCAATCAGCAATACGATTTAACGAGATCACTATGAAAACTCCTGCCGTTTCTTAATTCGAATCATCCTTGACCTTAATTAGATCCAATTTACGAAGTCTATTTTATTATACTAATTTATTTTCAGCATCTATGTATGTGAATCAGAATATAAACCAGTGGTGTCCAAACTGCGGCCCACGGGCCATTTGTGGCGAACCCACGGACCCATCATTGTATTCAATACTATGAAACAAAAAATTTATTCTCAAACCTTCCAAAACTGCTAGTCATCTTCATTTGGTGTTATGGATGGTTGTTGCAAATTTGAAGTGAAATTTTCGCAAATTGGTTTCTAAGATACAGCTGCCAAGTTTGTATCAATAAAATAAGCGTGGATGGCAGACATTCATTTTCCTTGTTTTCCTATGTTATCTAGAAATAATTGAATAATATAATTAATTAATTGAATAATATAATTAAATTATTGAATAATATAATTAAATTTTATATTTGTTCTGGCCCGCGAGATTCCTCTTTATAAGAAATGTAGCCCGCGGGTAAAAAAGGGTTGGGAAACACACCTTTTGTCTGTAAAACGGCTTTTACGGTCATGATACTTATCTGGTAAAGAAGCTAAACTACAGGCGAGGAATAGCACGCGGTTCGGAAAAGAAGACGAAATTGAAGGAGCTTTTCAACTCCTCCCTCCCTTTTCAAACGTTATCTCTTGAGAACACAAGATTCAAGATTCACATTTATGCATATATTTTCATCACTTCACAGTTAGAGGCGCTGTGTTTGTTTTTTAAGACAGACCATGAGATTTCTTGGATTTCTCCTTTGACTTTGATAAGTTTGGGTGCTCAGATGTTTCTATTAGAAGCACAAAGGGTTTTCTAGCATTTTTGTCTCTTTTTGAAAATAATTGTTTAAACTTCTTTGCTTAATTTTCAAGAGCGATAAGTATTAAACTTTTTCTCATAACATTGCTAACTTTAGTGTACTTTTTTTTTTTAATTTTCAACTAGTTTTTAATTTCTGCTTATGCTGTACTGATCCCTTTTTTTATATATCTTCTCTTTTTAATTTCTAACCCCCCCCCCTCACGCACACAAAAATAGATATTTCTTTTCTTGAATTTCAACAATCATCTTAACACCATTCATATTGTACTTTCCCTCAGACCCGTTCACGCTTGCAAGTAGCATTTCCAGTAATTACAACCTTTCTAATTTTTGAAGTGCAATTTTACGTTTGACTTACTTTCATATTTTACATTTTTTTTTTATAAATAATAATTTACTTCTTTCTGTCAATTGTCAAGGATATTTTCTTAAGCATTATTACCGAGTTAGTAGTTTACCGAGATAATTTTAAAAGTTTTTTTGAAGAGTTTATTGGTTGATGTTTTAGTAATATCGCACATTGTTCTGATTAAAATAGAAAATTACATTAACGTTTTAATTACATTAATGTATGATGCAACTGATCTTACATTTGGCTATTATTATGATTTGCAGCATTGTTCACAAATCAAGCTTGAAATATAATTCTCGTCTAATCCTACTTTTAAAAACGTTTTCGAAGTTACATGATCCTTTCGTTCATGTTGCACCTTAATTTTATCACATACCTTTTACTAAGGATTCGAAACGGTGGCACACACAGGAATTTTTCAAGGGGGGGGGTCTAGGATCGAAGGTCCAACATTCTCATATTATACTCGAACACACATCCAAACTCATTCTTTTGGTTTTATCAATAGTCGAGAACAAAAAGCATTTAAAAAAATATACGAATAATTACTTAGCATTAGTTAATAAAATAAATTTATTAATAACAAGTACTTAATTAAAATACCAAAAAGCAAAAGAATGAACATATTTACTTTACTCATAATTAAAAATAAAAACAGCGAAGACAAATCATCATTATAGAACGATTTATGTTCCAACACCGTTCAATTTTTCAATGGAAGAAAATGAATTTAATTTTTACACATTACATAAATAACATCATAATAAATAAAAAAAAAAACAGAAAAGCAATGGGATGTGACCGGTCTCCCCTTGAATATACCACTTATTCGAAGTCTTTTATAAGAACTGTAAAGTGCATTTCGTTAAAATTATACAGATTGAAGTAAAATTTCTACATAATCCTTCTAAGAAGAAACGAACTCCGTCTTTCCAAGACTGAAATGATGGCATCCTTTCACGTTGTAAAATATTTCATGGATATTAATTATTATTTTTTAAATATACTTAATAGGAGAAATTGAAAAGCACTTAATCAAGTAGATCTACTCGGTTTCATCCTCATATACCTAATAGTCGAGTAACCCGCGAGTTTCAACAATGAAACTCCCACCACGGCATGATAATTTGTTTAACATGCTGCAGAGAAAGCCTTTTTATGACACGGCTGAACTCGATTCGGTAACTTAACTGTTTTACAGTTAAGATTATGTCATTTCAGGAGAATGAAGAAACGAAAGAATGGTCAACAATGAATGCTACCTACTGGAATTAAAGTGAATTAACTGTTGTTAGGGTTACAATTTCAAGTATCAAAATATCACCAAACGGGCAATTACTTTGTTCAGATGTAGAAGCAATTTTCATCAGTCATATCTTGACGGGTGATTTTCTAGTCTGAAATAATGAACAAAAGAGAAATTTTGATGGTTTTATAGTAAATTGATAGGAATCATTGATTTCCTTTTTTGTATTGTAAAGCAATGTTAAATATAAAAAGCAATAAATTCTGTTCAGCTAAAAATAGTGTTTATACTTTAACGACTGTTGTTACACACCATAATGAAAGTCAGCATGAAACTGTATTTAAGTCTAGTCACAGATTAATTTTTCAAGTTTTACAAACTTGATTCAGAAGCTATTTTTTCAGATTTTTCTTTAAAACATTTTTTAATCACACTTGATCATAAAACATAATACGCAGGTGAAACATATTACAAAGAACGACATGGTGACACTAACTCAATTTTGATAAAATTCGAAGATACGACTTGTGTGCTTAACTCGGCATTATAGATCTTAGCACTTCTTTCACTGGAAATGAAGCCCTGATTTAAACAACATATAAGAGGAAAAAAATATCTAAGATTTAAAAACTGAAAATCCCATTAGTTAAATAATGCCTCCCTAAGTGAACAAAAAAAGGAAAAACGAAAGATCAATCATTGGATGAAGAACTTAGTTTCATGTTAGTCTTGAGATGGCCAACATTTTCTAATCTCTGTCTTTGCTTGACTTTTCAGAACCACGTAGAAAATTTGCAAATACATTATAAAATTTAGCAATGGTGACATCTTTTATAGTAACAACTCTGTTATAACGTCAAACAACTTTACCATTTTCATTTGCCCATGTCTATGAGCAGTAATAATGATCGTCTGTAACATTATTTGGCTATTTTTATAAACATTCTGGGCCCTTGAATGATATAATATAATTTCATGTTTCACTGTAACTCTTACTGAAGAATTTTCCACGACGCTTTTAGCATTTGTTGCTTGAGGAAAGTATATTAGCAAATATGCATTTTCCTATGCAAAATGTTAGTGCATAGTTTTGTTTTTGAGAAGTGATTCGTGACAAAACAAAGAGCTGAAATAAGTTTTTTTTCCTGGTATAATGTATACTCCAGATTCTGAGTGCAGAAAAGCACTTTTTTTTTAAAGCTTAACACTTGAAACCAATTCGACGCACGTTAATGTTGGAGAAATTCTTTAAGTTTCCAGTTTCTGCCCAAAGCATATAAATAGAATTTAAAGAAGTGCCGAAACTAAAAAATGAATCAGTTTGAATGGAACAGAAAAGAAATGATGAAAAGGTGTCGACACATACTTCAGCTGAAAACTTTCGAAGCTGTGCATTTCGACAGATATGCTTACACTGGAACCGTCGCTGCGTAACATAATAGTTCGATTGTACGACGGCCCGGTCTAACACACAACTGCCGCAAAGACCCCTTCCAAACACATGAAGAGCATCATTTATCAAGGTCCGGGGCCTTCTCTTTTCTTCACTTCGCTTCACAGAAAATGAAATGAACCGATATTTTACATTCCGATAAAGCGGGCGTGAGACGCGCTGAAAAGATGGTGGCGATATTCTCGAAAGCATAAAGTGCTTCAAAAAGAACAAAGGCATAGGTAGGACGGCGGCAAATATTTTACAGTGTGTTTTCCCGCGCTTTTGTGATGGCGGGCATCATGTATCATTGCGTCTGTCACTGGAAGAAAAAAAGTTAAGTTGCTTTTCCAAATCAAAAGAATGGGATAGGGATCGAGTGGAGATGAGGCGAATACAAATTGAGTATTTTGGCATCCAGAATTTTTCTTTGAGTTGATACGTATCTTAACTTTCTAATCCTTAGTTTTAATGCTCATAAACAAGAAAAAAGTGTCTTTGAAACATGAAATGCAGTGTTCATAAATTTGCTACTTTAAAAACTTTAAAACTCTTTCAGGTGATAAAAAACAGATTTCATCGTAGAGCAAGGTAATTTATGAGTTTTTTTTCTTTGTAATGACCTAGATAGGATTGTCTTGTTTTCTTTCTAATGGGGTTGCGTTTGAGGCACAACCTTTTTCGAACCTAGTGCGATCCCCCGATTTCTTTCACGTGCTTTTAACACGAGAATGTTGCCATCCAATTTTCTCACTAAATGCAGAAACCTGGGCTCGCCTTAACGCGAAACTGCATTAGGAATTTTAATTTTGCCAAGGGCACTCCGAGCCAAACGTGTACTTCGGGGGATCTTTTACATACCGCATAATCATACGACATGGACACTGTCGATTTTCTGAGTCTTGAAAATTCACTGAAAGGAGCTAGATTCGAACCTGGTCCTTTGGGCGTAAAAGACCAGCGTCTAACCACAACATCGCTCTGTCGGCGAATAGATGGGAACTGTGCATTTTAAGGAAAGATTTGCTTCCCGATGAGCAGGACCGGATTTACCATCAGGCCCATATGACTCGACCTAGGAGCCCCTTTCCTTGGATGCCCCCCTTTCAAAAAAAAAAAAAAAAAAAAAAACTACGGACTATATAAAGAATTACAAAAAAAAGAAAGAAAAAAGGTTTAATTTGTTTATTAATGTGTTTAAAATCGAAAGCGTATCAATTGTTCGTTTAACATCAAAGCAGTCGTTTTTTTTGTAATTTAGTATTTTTTTAGGTAATGTAACACTCAGTGTACCTTAGCCAAGCACAAAACATGCAATAACAATAAAGCTTTGCGCAGTGCGGTTGCAACTGTACGGCACTTCCTTCGATTACACTATTTAAGGGGATAGAAGGTATGACCTACTACTCTAAAATTTCCAAATCAAACCGCTCAAGTATATGGGAATAAAAGCATTAGTTCATTTCCCCTGAAATTGAATGAAACCGTCCAGAATCCAAAATGTGGTGCAGACTTATGTACAATTGAATCATTAGTTTGTCGTTTTTCAGCGAGTCTACCATTAACGGTGACGATTATCTGGCCATGTTATTAGAATTTCCTGCACCACAATTGGAACACCTGTAACTTGACGTTATAGACTTCCAGGATGAAGTACTATGATCCCTAACCATCAGTTCATTTATGGAGGAAAAGTTTCCAGATAGGTGAATTGAACAAAGTAGTCTGAATTTGTGCCACCGGGGTCACCTGATCTCAGACCACTAGAATTTTTATGAGGTTTTCTAAATGATTGAGAGTACCAAAAAACGCTACCACAAGACATTAATTGAAGACAGGCATTTGCACATGTCACCATGGACTTGCTAGATCCTACTTGGAAAACAATTAAACACATGCTGGACGTTGCCTGTACTACTCAAGATGCATACATTGAGGTGTATAAATATGGAAACAAAACTTTAAGCTATCTTACTTCACATAAAAAGCTTTTTCTTTTATAAAGTAAAGTTTTGAAGCAACAAAAGTTAAAAAATTGAAAATAGTTTGATGGCCATTTTTTCTTACCATCCGTTTGATATGAAATTATAACCATTAAATTATTTGTATTTTCTCAGAAGTTAAGGACATTTCTTATAGGTCAGGAAAAAACCCAAAAATATTTGTTACGTGGTTACGAATCGCAGGGTCGCCAAGTAGCTTTAATATGGATTCAACTAATAGCAATATGAAAACAGTTTCAAATATTATGTCAGTTTTGCATCATACTAATATCCATTGCGGAGAATTTCAATACAGCTGAAGTAGAATTGACGTCAAATTTCGTTCTTCCGACTTACCGAATTATTTCTTACGGACTGGAAGTTGAGTTATTGTTGTGCAAAACGGTTTTATGGGTACAGAAATCAAACGAAATTAACTGGTCTGAGGTAGAAAATGTTGATACAGAAAATTGTAAGACAGTCGATGACTACTTTTAAATTTTATTTTTATGATCATAAAGAATGTTCAAAGTTTTAAAACACAAAAGTTGAAAAATTCTCAGCTTAATTATACATGTCAGCAATTATTTTTTACAACATTCTTTTTTTTTTAATCATAAAAGGCAGAGATGGAGGAGATTCTCTGCTTATCATTAAACACAGTGGGATTTTTTAAAAATGCAATCATGTTTGCTTATTGTTTCCACGTGACCGCTGAATAGCTTCCTATCCTTTTTGAGGTCCATCGACCTCCCCCCACGGGTACTCTTCCTGGGGCGGTGGCGGGAGCAGACTCTTTCGGCTCCTCGTCCACATTCTCCGGAAAATATTATGTATGCTCAACCTTTCGACTTAACACAATCTTTTTCAGACAAAAACAGCATCCAGCACACAACATCAAGCATCAACCACATTGCATCCAGCACCTAACATACAGCAGCAATCACACATCACCCAGCACCCAGCACTGAACATCCAGCAGCAAACACACATCAACCATCATCCACCACCCAACACCCAGCAGCAAGCACACATCAACCAGCACCCAGCACACAATATCCTCCATTAAGTACACAGCATCCAACTCACAACATCTAGTACATAGCATCCAACATCTAGCATCCAACGATTCGCATTTACTTGAATTTTGTCGTCTTGAATGCAAATTACGTTTTTCTCAATTATGATTGCGATAGGAGCCATTTGTAGAAACAAGAAACATAAAGAGTAGGGACCTATAGCAACTCGCGATTGCAAAAGTATAGTTTGAATTCAAGGTGTAAAAATTAAAATCAATGCCAGGGGTTGAATGCTAAATGTAACATGCTGGATTTCTTTTTTTTTTCCTTTCATTTCTTTCATTATTTTTTTTTTTTTGTAAATGATCTTTAAAAATAAAATGCTAGAATGAAAAAAATATCAAAAAAAAAAAACCCTAATTATCTATCTGGGGCTTACAGAGACGTTCTTAGAAAAATTCACAACAATCTGAATTACGAAGTGAAAAATCATTTCATAAAAATACAAGTTACATTTATGTAATACCTATAACCTCTCGTATCGGGAGCTACGTGAATTGTCTGCGTGGCATTCATACCGAAACAGCTACTTCTTATCGAATGAAAAGAAAGGTCGGCAAGAGGGCAAAGAAAAAAAAAGGAACTCATCTCATCTCGACATTCCCACATCACGGAATCCATATTTTGCAAACAGAGAACGAGGGGTGAGGGACACTCAGAACCGCCTTCTCCATAATAGGAAGGAAACGAATGCAAGCTGTGTGAGAGAGCGTGTCCCAGACGATGCGGAAGACAACACTATCGTGGTGTCGCATCTGGGGTCCTATGAATATGAGTAGGGCAGCCTTTTCTTTAGCCCTAAGTGAATTAGGGCCACTACAAAAGGGCAGCTGTGACGGGGCACAAGTGCCTCGAAGTGCAGGTGCCGGATTGAGAAAGCAAGGGTTGCAAGGATTGGCGAACTAGCTTTTGCAGAAAAACTGGATATCAATCATCCGTATGTGAATAATGACAGATGTCCGTGGTTAGTACTTAGCACGGATATTGTGCTAGCGATTTCTCAAAGAAATAGTCTGATAGTAAACATTTATAACAGGGGTTCCCAAGTAATTTCAGTTGGAGCCGGGACACTTCTGGAAATTTTTTATCAATACAATAGAAAAAAAACTTTTTAATCTACACTAGCTATTACAGTTTTAAGTTCGTCACGCAATTACTTCTAAAATACTAGAAAAAGTGATAAAAGTGGGGCTCAAGATATGATTGCCCACATAATTTTTTTTTAATAATTCATATGTGCAATATTTTCAAAACATTTTCGGCACTCAACCTCATTTTACGTGCTTTTATTTTTTTACTTTCTTCTATATCTACTGTAGAACCTCTCAATAAGGGACACTAAGGGGACCAGACATTTTGTCCCTTAAATAGAGGTGTCTCTTTTTTGGAGGTGGATGAATTGATGCATGCCGTGTACTTAATAGTATAATATCACAATAAACATTAACTATTAACACTTATGATTAAATACTGAAAATGTTTCATATATGCTAAATTAAATTTCCAATCAATTGAAATTTCTATGTCTATATTATTTTATTAATAAAAATTTAATAAAAATTTTTGTAACATACAGAAAGATTTTGAAGTAATTCATTATAGATATTTGCTTTACGTCATGTAATTTACACTGTAATACTATGTGAATTACGATTAATGTTCAAATTTTAAGTTTTATATACAAAGCTAATTAGTTGCTCTGCACTCTGCATCGGCTTTGAATCTACTTGAATAAGTTGATGAGAGGACAAATCATGCATGTTAATTTCAGCAATTTTTTTATACAATACATTACTGATTTCCTTTCACATATGTGTATGTCAAACTTACCCCAAATAATTTTTAGAGAAATAGTGACACTTTAATTCCAGTAAATTCATTACTTCTTATGCGCTTATGCATTATTTTTTGCATTTCTTGGGCTTTGTGACTGTCTTTTGAACAGAGTGTCCCTTAATTAGAAATAAATACATGGAAGTCCCAATCCAAAGGGACTGGGGAAAGAAAAAATGTCCCTTAAATAGAGGTTTCCCTTATTCGGAGGTGTCCCTTAATGGAGGTTCTACTGTAATATATAGTTACTTTCTTCTATATCTAATGTATAGAAGAAAGTATTGGTTTCGAGCAAATTTTTGAATTTTAACGGATTTGAACGTTTTGAGGTGGGCTGAGTCCATTTCGACCATTTTTGGAAAATGCTTGTCTGTGTGTGTGTGTCCGTATGTGTGTGACCGGTTTTATGTGCCCGCCCTACAGCAAAACCTACCGCATGAAATCAAACGAAATTTGGTACACTTATGTGAACTTGTGCCCATTGGTTTTTAGTTCGAATTCCTCCAAGGGGTGGAGAAATGGGACGTTTCTTGAGTTATGCTTGCCTGCTATTGCTTTTCCCCAGGAAGTAACGGGTAGAATCAAACAAAATTTAGTACATATGTTGCCCCTTAACGTGCACAGGTGCTGATTTAATTTTGGTCTCAGTAGCTCAAACGGGGCTGAGCTATTGAACGTCTTTTGACGTCACTTGTGTCTGCTATATCTCAAGAAATAATGAATGGAATCAAACAAAAATTTATTGACAAGTATCCCTTAGAGGGCAACCAGATACAAGAGCTGATTTTATTTTGGCGTCAACACCTGAAAAGGGTGTAGTGCAATCGAACGTTCTTTTTTTTAATTGCAAATGCTATATCTCAACCAGTATGCTGTGGCCATCACGAAACTTTCTTCTATATCTTTCGTATAATTCTAACTCCTCCCCATGCTTGACGAGAAAGCAACATTCCCAACAAAAACAAAATTACACACGCCAAAACTTTACCACCATCCCAATTCCCGATTTATCTCAAAAACAAAGCAATGAATGAAAATTGAAAATTATTTTAAAAGCCTTGCTTAAAATAATTACAAACATTTATTTGCTAACAAACACAAGATGGCAACAGTTAAAAACTTTAAATCATCGCGATTTTCTGGTTATTTTCCAACGGAAAATCACGAGATAAACGCAGACGACAGTCTATTACGATTTATTTTTCTTATTGTTGCAATTATAAATTTTTATTCACACAAATAAAACAAAATCCGTCCTCCATGGAGCGATTGGCGGCAAAATTGAACAAACGCCTGTTTACATATGGATTCATATTTATTCCAAATTTCATCCAGTACGTAGCATTACTACTTGAGATATGGCACTCACAATGGGGAAAAAAGAACGTTCGATTGCACCACCCTTTTTTCAGCTGCTGACGCCAAAATAGAATCATTTTTTATACCCTCTAAGGGCTACTTGTTGATAAATTTTTGTTTGATTACGTTCATTATTTCTTAAGGTACAGCAGTCACAATTGACGACAAAAGACGTTCTATAGCTCAACCCCCCTTTGAGCTATTGACACCAAAATTGAATCAGCACCTGTACTTGTTAAGGGCAACATATGGACCAAATGTTATTTGATTCTGCCTGTTACTTCCTGCGGAATAGCAGTCACGCAAAACTCAAAAAACGTTCCATTGCTCCACCCCCCTTGCAGGAATTCGCACCAAAAAAAATTGGCGCAAGTTCACATAGCGGCACATATGTGTACCAAATTTGGTTCGATTTCATGCGGTAGTTTTTGCTGTAGAGCGGCCACAAAAAACTGGTCACACACAGACGTGACACACACACACACGGACACACACGGACACAGACAGACAGACATTTTCCAAAAATGGTCGAAATGGACTCAGCACACCTCAAAACGTTCGAATCCGTCAAAGTGCGAAATTCGAAAATTTGCACGAATCCAATACTTTTTTCTATATATTAGAATGTAGAAGAAAGTAAAAAGTAATGCATCGGAAATACTATCTCTATGATTTAAAATTTTTAATTGTTGCCATCTTATACAAGTACAAATACAAATGTGACGACCAGCAACAGATTATGGGCCCAGCTAGGCTGGTCCTAGTCGATTAATTAGCCCCTCTTCCGGTAAGCTGCTCCAAGTGCCCACGACTCTAGTGAAGTAGTAGTTTTTCCTGATTTCCAAGCTAGCCTGAGATTTAAATAGCTTAAAACAATGACCTTTCGTCCTGCTTTCCGTGTAAAAATTTAGTCCATTAACATCTTTCATTTTGATAAATTTAAATAACTGAACCATGTCCCCTCTGACGCTCCTTTGCTCCAGGCTATACATATTAAGCCCATTAAGTCTGATATCATAATCTAAATCTGAAAGTCCCCTTACTAGTCTAGTTACCCTTCTTTGAACCCCTTCCAGTACAGAAATATCTTTCTTCAGATAAGGCGACCAAAATTAAACAACATACTCCAAATGAAGTCTTACTGAACTCCTATATAAAAGCAGAAGAACTTTCTTAGATTTGTTTGAAATAGATGTATTGATAAACCCAAGCATTTTGTTGGCTTTGTTACTTGCAATGCTGCACTGTTCACTAAACTTGAAGTTCTGATTTATTAAGATACCCAGATACATAACATTTTCTGCCTGACTAATAACTGAACCCTGTAAACGATAACTCGTACGATTATTTCTATGACCTAAGTGTAGCACTTGACATTTCCCTACATTAGCTGCCATACCCCATTTATCCGCCTACTTAGTAATATGATCTAAATCCTCTTGAAGCTGTTTTACTTGTTCTTTATTTTCGACAATCTCAATCACTTTTACATCATCAGCATAACAATTCATCCTTCCAGAAATATTATCATTGATGTCATTCATAAAGATAATAAACAAAGGAGGCCCTAAAACTGATCCCTGAGGAACCCCGCTTAAAACATCACTCCATTTAGAATGATTTTCTCTCACAAGTACTCTTTGCTTCCTACCAGTGAGCCAATTTCTAACCCAAAGTAAAGTTTTTCCTCCTATTCCTAAGTCAGCTAGTTTGTTGAGAAGAGCAATATGCGATACCTTGTCAAAAGCTTTTTGAAAATCAATATAAACAACATCCACACATTTTTTGTTATCTAAAGCTGAGGTAACCTTGTCGTAGAAATGCAATAAATTAGTAGCACAGGATTTACCTTTCCTGACACCATACTGCAAACTAGTCAACAGACTATTCGTCTCTAAGAAACTCATAATTTTTATCAAAGCTTCGAAAATCTTACAAATTACTGAAGTCAGACTTACCGGTCTATACAATTCCCAGCATTACCTTTAGACCCCTTCTTAAAGAGTGGCGTTATGTTCTAGTCCTCTGGCACTGTCCCCGAGTTATAACCTCCTCCCTGGAAAATACAAAATCCTCAAGCTGTATAATAGCTTGTGTCTTGTTAGTGTCAACTGTTGAGATACAGTTATCGTTAAACACATTCGAAAAAAAGTTATTCAGAACATTCGCAATATCCCTATCATATTGGATTAAATTTCCATACTCATCAACCAATGGCCCTATTCGACTGTTTCGAGATTTCCCATAATTAGCGTAAGCAAAAAACCTTTTAGGGTTCCCATCAATGTCATCAGCCTTTGCCCCAATTCTCTTTTCTGAATCCGTACCAAATACTTAAAATATCACCTTGCCTAACCATACTGGAGCCTCTCCGCACTCTGAACAGTTTCTTTAAACTGACGAAAAGCGGCTTGCTTATAATTTAGAGCTGCTTTATTATCCCTGGAGAACCACACGGGTCAAATTTTGGTACTAACACCTTTTCTCCTAAATGGAACATAATCCCCAACCGTTTTAGCAAGTTTTTCCTTAAATTCCGTCCACTGTTGATCTACGTCGCTATTTTCCAACCCTGAAGAAAAAACCTCTTTCAAGCTCTGCCTAAGTGCAAAAGAATCAGTGTTTCTTAAATTGGGCACAAACCTAAGATTATCATCTTTGTATACTTCAGATTTAATCTGGAACCTAATGTTGTTATGATCACTATCTCCAATATAATCACAAACAACCCCCGAACAAAACTTCCTATGTCGCAAAAAACTAGATCTGAAATCGTCTCCTCTCGAGTTCCCTGAGTTACAACTTAATCCAAGAAACAGCCATCAAATACTTTTAAAAATTCCTTTTCTTTGTCATTACCAGGATAAAAACTTTCCAATCAATACCGGGAAAATTGAAATTCTCCATTATGATAACATCCCTTACTGAACATGTCACTAATAATACGATACATTTGTTCATCTCGTCCCTAGTCTGAATTAGGTGGCCTATAAATGTTTCCAAAGCGTAGTTTTTTGTCTTTATTGTTCATCAACTCCAGCCAAACCATATCAATATCAGTAGGTTTATCATTTATGACCAATTCATTACAAATGAAATTGTCTCTAACATAAAATAAAACCCCACCACCTCTTTTGCCTACTCTATCCTGTCGGAACAAATTAGACCCATCGATATGTAATAACTCTGCATCAAATTCGGTAGCCCATGTCTGTAATTCCAATGACATCCAACTTCTCATCTGTAACTATGCTTTTCAATTCATCCATCTTGTTCCTAATACTGCGATCATTGGTATAGAGAACTTTAAGCATGCCTAAATTGCTTTTATTTAACACCCTGAACTATCCTAAATCACAATTGTTAAAATTACTACTTTGTTCGACACTTTATTTCCATTTCTAGTAATACCCAAAAAATTTTCATCCTCTCGATAACTGATGCTTGAACCATGCCCTCCAGTCCAACTTAGCTTTTTGACTCCGAAGTCTCTAAAATTAATCCACTGACCATTTTTGACCCCTATAGAGCTCAGATGCAGGTCATAACTAGCAATCCAATCCCGTTTACAATGACTCCATACATTGATGAACCTGATACTGCGCTTTCCGCAAATTGACTTGAGTAGCAGGTTCATACACCTAGCACGTTGGTTTAGCCAACTCCTGTGCACTCCATACCTGGGAAGCAAATCAACCACTTGGACATTCGTCGAAAAGTTGGTTGCTTTACCCAACATTTTTTACCCATCCCATTCTTAGAAAACTCCTCATTTTTACTGTGGATTATTTGTTCCCACCCTCAAAGTAACCATGTCCTCCTTATTGAATACTCCCTTCTTTTCAGTAACCTTATTAACGTCTTTTATCCGAGCCCCTGGTAAAGAACACCTAGCCACCTTGCACTTAACTCTTCCAACTGTGTTACCCATCTCCCTTACCATAGAGTCCCCCAAAATTACACCCTTAGTTTCCCAGTCTAACTCCTCATTTGGAACTTCCCCCTGAATCTCTGAAACATTTATACCCTCTACAACTGGCCTACAACCTAATGCTAACTGGGCTTCAGAAGTTAGTATCTGAAGTCTTAAGTCTGAGAGTTCAGCACATTTAGTGCAAATATGATCCTCCTCAAAAACAGACTCATTTTCCTCCTTATACAGGCAGAACATATGACATAAGTCACAAGAGATCCACCTGTCCCCCTTCCCACTCTTTACCTCTTTCATAATCCATAAAATACCCATTTCTACTCAGTGAGTATATTCCAAAAGGCAAATCAGAAGGATAAAAATGCAAAAAACACAGAATAAATACTAAAAACAGCAGTAAATAAACCAACAGAGTTGCTACACCTAACAAAGCACACAAAATCAAAAACCAGAAGATCACCACTTGTTAGGCTTAGCTCCAAAAAAATGCAAACACAGTTCAAGAATACAATAACAGCAAAAATGAACCAACAAAATACTATAAAACTGAATTACACGATAAAGTACAGTAAAAAAACTAAAACTAGACAGTAATAATTAAAAAAATATACAGTAAGAAAACACTTATCTAATTAGCAGCAATAAAACTCCCTGCATCACAAGCGCCCTCTAGTGACCAATCCCATATCCCCCCCCCCAATTCGCATGTTTGTTAAAAAATAAAATATTTGTAATTAATTCAAGCAAAGCTTTTAAAATAACTTTCAATTTTCGCTCTTTGCTTTGTTTTTGCGATAATTCGGAAATTGGGACGGTCCTCAAATTCTTGTCTGCGTAATTTTATTTTATTTATGGCCACAACATACTAGTTTTTTCTTAATTTTAATTTATTTTGTAATTTTAGTAAGCAATGAACTAGTTAGGCTTCGTTGTTATATTTAGAGATTTTTTTTTTCATCTGTAAGAATTTAAGAATTTTCAAAATTCTTACTGACTTGTTCATGTTTTTAGGTTAAAGTTAGGTTAGGTAACGAGTACTTACTTTTGTATGTGTATACTAGGGTGGGTCGATTTTAACTTTTTTTTAAGATCGAAAACGCCAGTGGAGGGAAAAGTTGTGTATTGGCATCATAAGCTCGTGCCAAAAAATTTTTGGAAATCAAAGCATATTTAGATCCCTCGCCAGCCCCTTGAAGTTTCACTAAATATGTAAAAATTGATATTAAAATTTATTTTTTAAATTGTTATGAACATTTTATTTAATCGCCTGTGGTGGGAAAAGTAGTGTATTTTTAGAAAGATGAAACATTTGAATGAGGAATAAAAATTTGAACAATATTTACGTTTACTTTTCATTGTTTAGGACTTTTTTTAGAAAGTTCTTTTTGGTTCCCATTTTGTTGCAAAAATCCTCATAGGCTAATCTGATATTAACTTTACAAGTCACTGTTACAAATTACAAAGTAATTATCCAGTATTATTCTTCACAGTTCATTCTTTTTTAGATTTTCTTGGTCATCTATAATCAAATTTATGTTTTACTGGGACGTGAAGTAAACCGGTCGGGACACTGGGATTTTGCCTGAAATCCGGGCCTGTCCCAGTCAAACCGGGACGTCTGGCAAGCACAATACATTCATAAGCATACAGATGTCATGAGGAACCTCGTCATGATTAACTCCGGGATGGTTAAAATATATTTTTTGATTGTGCATACGCACTTGCAGACGTGCCGAAAAACTAGTTCACTCAGATTTAAATCAAGGGGAGTCTTAAGCTGAAAAGTTTCGCAAATTCTTTGGCAATACTTCCTTGACTACTTAAAACAGTAGCGGATTTTGTTGGGGGTCACAGAAGCCCGCGCCCCTCCCAAGAGGATAAGATTGATTTATCGACCATCCCATTAAATATTCTTTAAATTATTTCTAAATATCACAAATCAAATTCCTTAAACTATTATTTAAGAAAAAAACACACTTACAGCATGATTGAATAAAATCCACATTGTTTTATAGAAAGAAATTTCAGTGTAAAAGAATCTGTTTAACAGGATTAATGCATTGATTTAGAATTCAACATGATATCGTGCTTTGTCCATTATTACTATTTGATAGAATTGGTGATTAACATTAAGAGAGTCTAAATAGCGGTTTGAAAGAACTTAGTGAAAACTTAGGTATGAAAAATTGCAGTAAAAGGCACGTTTTAGCCTCCTACTTTCCCAGAAAAAGTCAGTCAAAGAAGAAGAAAGCATTAAAAAAGGCTTAATTTTTCTTGAAATGTAGCGAAAAACAAAAAACAAAAAACAAACAAAAAAAAAATTAAAATTAATTTGAATTTTGACATTTTGAATTCAAATTATGTTTTTTCGCAATCACGAGTGTGTGTATGTAGGCGTGTGTGTTT
Source organism: Uloborus diversus (assembly GCF_026930045.1). NCBI lineage: Eukaryota > Metazoa > Arthropoda > Arachnida > Araneae > Uloboridae > Uloborus > Uloborus diversus. Next base: position 89,023,448 of record NC_072738.1, read on the forward strand.
GTGTGTAGGGGTATGTGTGTTGTGTGTAGGGGTATGTATATGTGTGTGTAGGCATGTGTGTTTGTGTCTGTGTGCAGGCATAAGTGTGTGAGTAGTTGTGTGTATGTGTTTATGTGTGTGTGCGTGCAGGGGGTATGTGTATGTGTGTGTAGGCATGTGTGTTTGTGTCTGTGTGCTGGCATAAGTGTGTGGGTAGTTGTGTGTATGAATGTGTGTGTGTGGGGGGTATGTGTATGTGTGTGTGGGCATATGTGTTTGTGTCTGTGTGCAGGTATGAATGTGTGAGTAGTTGTGTGGATGTTTTTGTGTGTGTGTGTATGTGTAGGTGTCTGTATGTATGCGTGTGTGTATGTGTGTGTAGGTGTATGTGTGCGTGTGTGTGTAGTTGTGTATGTGTGCGCGTGTGTGTAGGATGTGGACGCAACCTGGAGGCGGCTTTCGCTATAGGAGCAGCATCGTGAGGACCCGGTCGACGGTGACAGGGTGCGGAGGGTGGCGGTGGGAAAATAAAAAGATAGGACATCAAAACAGTCAAATGAGAACAATAAGCAATCGTGATTGCTCAAAAAAAACAAGAAGTTCTGTCTAGAACCAAACGAGCCTACTTTCCCGTATACCAATATCGACTTTATAGTATCTGATCAGTATTCTCAAAATTAGCTAAAATCGTAAATTATTTCAAACATATTTTTTTAATATTTTAAGCTGATTTCGAGAAATAAAGTATGTTTCACTCATCTAAAGAAGTAGGTACGTAAAAAGTAAATAAAAGAACAAATAAAATAGCAGCACCTTTTAAACAAAGCAGCTAAACACATTTTTTTCCATCAAAAAAAAAATCTTCAACCGCTTTCAAAAAGGAAAAAAAAAAAGAATTCAAATTAAAAACTCATTAAAATAATCATATCAAAAAAAAAATAAATAAATAAAATCGTTTGTTTTTCCCCTGTTGCCAAAAATTTTTTTAAGAATAAATTAATGTACTTTCAAAAATAAGTAAAAACAATAAAATGTCAAGTTAAAGAAATAATTTTCATTGTCAAAAAAAAAAAAAATCGTCTGTGCATAGCTTTATGTAGAAACATAAAGGACTCCGAATTTCTCCGCCAAAAACTGAATACATAAATTAGCTTGAAAATAAAATCAAAACATATTTAAAACAATTACTTCACAGTAAAAACCATGACTGTGGAGTCAGAGTCGAAGTCAATCTGATTTTGGGACAAAAGAGTTATATTCGAGAGCCGAAAGTTTTAAATTCAAAGACTCGGAGTTGAAATCAGTCATTTCCCCAAAAAGTCCGCAAGTCTGCCAATATTTGCAGAGACGGAGTAGAACTTATTATTTGAGACAGGAGTTGGAGTCAGAGTCGAATATCCAAGAGTCGGAGTCAGCCATTTTTCCTCCGTGCATAAATTTTTGCCAAAGCTACGAAGTCAGATTCAAAGTCGGGAAGTCGGAGTCCGAGTAATTTTCGGGCACAGGATTCGGAGTCGGAATCGGGAGTAGGTCATCAAGAGCTATTTCCAACAAAGTTTGTTTGAAGTAAATCCGCCTTTAAGGTTCGGAATCTATATTGACTTTCAGTTTCCCCTTAGGCGCGAATGTTAAGTTTTTTTGAACTGTTCAAAATTGAACGAAAAATTGTTCAAATGAAAAAATGAATTATGGGAATGAGATGTCCTCGCCGAGATCTTTCTAACAAAAAAAAAAAATTTGTTCGAATCGAACTATTCATTCAAAAGTTATTAGGGGGAGGGGGGACAGACAGACAGAACGACAGACATCTTTCCCCAACTCAATACCCTACTTTCCAATTTTTGATTTTTCAATATTTATCTAACTATTTTATTTATTTTTGACTTTTTTTTTTGTTTTCCGGGATATTTTTAAGATGTATTAAGCCTTCTTTCATGCTTTTTCCTTCTTTCTCTGACTTTTACTAGGAAAGTAGGCTAAAAAGTCAAAAACAGGAAAATAATTAGATATCGAAAAAATAAAAACTGGAAAGTAGGGTATTGAGATGGGGGGAAAAGCTTTTTTTAGTTCGAAATTTCTCAGCGAGACACCTCAGTCCCATACTTCGTTTTTTGATTTGAACAATTTTTCGTTCAATTTTGAACAGTTCAAAAAAAACTTCACATTAGCGCACACGGGGAAATCCAAGGCAAATATAAATCCTGAATTTATAGCGGCGAATTTGCTTCTAACAACTTTGTAGGAAAACGTTTTTAAAGAAGAGAGTGGATTGAAAATAACTTTTTAATTTGAACAATTTTCCGCTTAATTTTGAACAGTTCAAATCCCTTAATAATAGCGCCTACGGCGAAACTAAAAGTCAATACAGATTCCGATCTTAAAGGCGGGTTTGCTTCAAACAAATTTCGATAGAAATAGCTCCTGATGACCAACTCCCGACTCCGACTCTTAGAATGTTAGGGCAGTGGACTTTTAATCCGACTCCTGTAACCGAAAATTAGTCGGACTCCGACTCCATGACTCGACTCTGATTACGTAGCATTGGCAAAAATTCAGACACTCGGAGGGCAAATGAATGACTCCGACTCTTGGAAAGTTTAAGCTTTTGACTCTGACTCTTTTTTTTTAACGATTAAAATTATTTCTATATATTGTCATTTTGTTGTTTTATTGTTTAAAAGTTCATTTATTCAGTTTTTGAACTATTTTTTGGCAACAGGGAAAAGTTAAACGATTTTTTTTCACATAATGTATTTATTTTAATAAGCTTATTATTTGATTATCTTTTTTTTTTCTTTTTGAAAGCAATTAAAGATTGTTTTCAATAGAAAAAAAAATATATTAACTGCCTTGCTTAAAAGATGTTAATACTTTCTTGTTCGTTTATTTATTTTTTGCGCATCTTTTCCTTGAGATGAGCAAAGCAGATTTTATTTCTAGAAATCAGGTTAAAATGTTAAAAATTTATGTTTGAAGTTCCTTGCGATTTTAGTTAATTTTGAAAATATTGATCAGATACTAGAAAGTCGATATCGGTATACGAGAAAGTAGGCTCGTTTAGTTCTGGACGGAACTTCTTATTTATACTTTCCTGTGCCCCATCCAAAAACTATTTCTGTATCAGCCCCTAGCCTACAAGGAAACAAAAATGACTGTGTGAAGCAGTTGATTGTATGATCTGAATTCTGAACAGAACATCTGAAACTGAAGTCTGAGTTATCTGAACTCTAGGGTGCCGCTGAGAGAGATGAAGGGTGCCGGAAAGTGTTCACAGAATCATAGCATACGCGTAAAAAAGATAGACCAGGGTGTCGCGAGAAAATTCTAATTCTTCAAAAGGTGTCGGGAATCGGAAAAAATTTGGTAACCTTGCCGAAGACAGAAGGAAAAATGGCTTTCTGTCTAGTTTCGGACGGTTCCATAAAAGTCAGGATAGGAGATCTATGTCTTGAAAGAAGACAGTCTGGAAACAGCTTCTGAAGAAATCGAGGTTTCACAAAGAGTTGCTGGTAAAGGTTCAAAAATTATGACCATGATCGGAGAAGCAGAGAAAAAAGAGTAGGGGAAAGTGCTGTACCTTGGGACACTGCTCATTTCTAAGAATCTATTTTTAGCAGCCATGTTTTTGTAATTTCTAATAGTAACCTTCACTACTAAACTGTGCCACAGTAAAAATCAGCATCAAATGAGTAAAATTGACGATTTTGGGAGAGAAAGAAAATTTCATGACTCCAAAGTAAATAGTTTCTTCATTTTTATTTCATTTTCAGTCTTTGTATTTGTTAATTTAATCAACTGAATTTTATTTTGTTATAAAAAATAAGAGCTTTCAATATTTTGCTTATGAGAAAATAATGATAGTGCATCTAGATTGACCATTATTTTGGTTTTTCATAAACTACATGGTTATTGTAGCTTAGGGCAGTCAAACATTTTGTACCTTAGGACACCTTCCAAGGTACAACATATGCATGGTTCTTAATAAGTAAGATATGTTTAGGAACATGGAACAATGTTCTAATGTTATGTAGTATTTTAAGAACATTTAATGTTAGATAATAATTCATAATTCATAATTAATTATTCATGATTTAATTCACTACCATGAATTTTTTTTTCTGGTGCAAAATTGGTTCAAGTCTATGACTGTTTCCTGAATCATGAAGACTTTCCCATAGTACAACAGGATGTGTCCCAAGGTGCAATAGGAAGTTGTACCTTGGGACAGCTTGGAACTTGTACTTTAAACGGCTGGCAATATTTTATTTTCAAACTGTCCTAATTTTAAAAAATACATTGCATAGGAGTACGTTGGGGTATTTTAATGTGACTTTTTGATTTAGAATTTGATTCAAATAATTGACGTTAAAAGTTAAAATATGAAAAGTGTCCCAAGGTACGACATTCTCCCCTAAGCTAAAAATTTAGAGGCTGATTTTCTCGGCTTTACTTTTTGTTACAAAAATCTTGGTATATTAAACTTTTCAAATGTTTTATTGTTCCTGGTTTGATGTTATACATTCTCAAACTTACTGTTGAAGAAATTGTCTGTTTAATGACTTAAATTGTAACTAAACAACAAACTGATTTGTAAACTTACTGACAATTTAAAAGCAAACAATAGTAAATAAATTGAAGGCTCCGACGTTCTTTTTCTTTTAAATACACATTGAATGGAAGATGTGCAGCTAAGTTTTGAAGGGAGCTAGAGGGAACGATAACAAGCGAGAATAATGCAGGAACATTTGTCCGCAAACGCAACATTGAAGCGCCACATGTACTCAAATCCAGAGAAACAGGAAACAAAATTTATTTCGTAAAGTAGTCCTACTGTTGAAGAAATTGGCTGTTTAGTGTGACTTAAATTGTAACTAAACAACAAACTGATTTGTAAACTTACTGACAATTTAAAAGCAAACAATAGTAAATAAATTGAAGGCTCCGACGTTCTTTTTCTTTTAAATACACATTGAATGGAAGATGTGCAGCTAAGTTTTGAAGGGAGCTAGAGGGAACGATAACAAGCGAGAATAATGCAGGAACATTTGTCCGCAAGCGCAACATTGAAGCGCCACATGTACTCAAATCCAGCGAAACAGGAAACAAAATTTATTTCGTAAAGTAGTCCTACTGTTGAAGAAATTGGCTGTTTAGTGTGACTTAAATTGTAACTAAACAACAAACTGATTTGTAAACTTACTGACAATTTAAAAGCAAACAATAGTAAATAAATTGAAGGCTCCGACGTTCTTTTTCTCTTAAATACACAGTGAATGGAAGATGTGCAGCTAAGTTTTGAAGGGAGCTAGAGGGAACGATAACAAGCGAGAATAATGCAGGAACATTTGTCCGCAAACGCAACATTGAAGCGCCACATGTACTCAAATCCAGAGAAACAGGAAACAAAATTTATTTCGTAAAGTAGTCCTACTGTTGAAGAAATTGGCTGTTTAGTGTGACTTAAATTGTAACTAAACAACAAACTGATTTGTAAACTTACTGACAATTTAAAAGCAAACAATAGTAAATAAATTGAAGGCTCCGACGTTCTTTTTCTCTTAAATACACAGTGAATGGAAGATGTGCAGCTAAGTTTTGAAGGGAGCTAGAGGGAACGATAACAAGCGAGAATAATGCAGGAATATTTGTCCGCAAACGCAACATTGAAGCGCCACATGTACTCAAATCCAGCGAAACAGGAAACAAAATTTATTTCGTAAAGACGATTTTGTTCGACATTTTAATTTGTAAGAAAGTTCTATTGGAGTTATTCTTATGCACAATTCATTTTCTTTCATTCCTAAATTCCTTTTATTTTTATTTGATGAGTTTCGACAGTAATAACTGAAAATAATTAGCACATTAAGAAGCCTAATTCTTCGTGAATGTCGGAAATTGGGGAGCTAAGACTTCTCTTTCAAATACCTCTAAGTATTAGAGAGAAAAAGCCTTGATTTCATCAATCCAAATTTGCGGTAAAATGAATCACAGTGGGGTCGTTTCCGAAGTTTAAAAAATATTTTTTTCTGAAAGAGCATGCTTAAAAACAAACGGTTTGACCATTTTAAAAATTATTTGACAAATTTTAGTATTTTTTAACTATTATGTTAATCGGTTCGCAGATTCAAATTCATTTTTTATGCTTCTGCACAAGACATCACAAGTGATGAAATGTCATTCACCGATGCCAGTGACTGAGAGCGTAATATTCATTTCGCTTCTTTACTAATATGTAGTGGCAACGAAATGGTTAAAAGCAAGCGTAGAGCGTAATATTTAATACCGTTCTGAATTATCATAACTTGGAAACACGGTAGATAGCAAGCGTAAACATTTCGAGCGCCAGTGGATTGCTCGCGAAAGTTCATCACTTGTGCCGTCATAAAGACCACGCCTTTTTTAAAAAATCAGGCATTTAATAAAAAAAAGTTAAACGTTTTGAAAATAAAAGATTTTTCTGCTCCATGTTATTATTATTATTATTATTTTATTTATTTATTTATTTATTTTTTGCTCATTCTATCAACTTCAGTGACTAAAAGTAGTAGTTTGGACTGATGGAAACAATCTCATTCGTAATGTAATTTTTAACTTCCAATCCTCAGAGGACTTATTCGGTTATTTAGTGGGCAGTTACTCGCAACATAATACTTTTTAATATTTCACTTTCGAAAATTTAGTCACTTAGTTTGCAATCCATGCCTAAAATAACTTCTAATTTTCTAGTTTAAGACTGAGTGATCAGTGCTGGGATGGGAGTATAGGTCAATCGCAGTTGATAAAGTGGGTTGCGAACTTTTTCAAAAACATATTTTTCAAGCGAATAATGGGGAATGTTAATTCTCATCTTTACCAGAAGTTGCAAAATCTTATTCTACCGCGCGCAGGTAAAGGGCAGTAATTGATTTTTTCTCTTTTTTTTTTCATTTCTTTTTGCATTTTTTGTCGTCTATCGTACGTTTGCTTTATTGTACGATCTTGCTTATTAGGTTTCAGCTGAAAAAACGTCTAATTCCAACAGTTCCCTACTGTTAGTATGAAATCCAAAACGCGTTTCTTTTTTAATATCTTTAAAACTCATTTCTGCAGATACTTCCGTTTACTTGCTCGCAGCAGCATAATTATTTAACTTCAAATTTAATATTTTTATCTCACAAAGCGCTTTAACGAGTATCTAAGATACCACAATCTGGCGATCTATCTTCTTTTCGCCAAAACGGCAACCCTAAACTAGCGAACTCGAGCACATCCAAGGAACCTTCCTTAAATATTTTCGGAGCATTTTAACAGCGCTTTACAAAAATTTTTCAAAAGGTTCAAATTTTGTTATTTAGAAGGTCGCATTGTTCCGTGAATAGCGAAAATAAGACTGGGGTTATAAATTTATAATGCATCAGAAGAAGCGGAGACGCTGGCTTGAATATTAAACTTTCAGCAACGATTGCGCCGACGATGTGTCTAAACGTTTGCAGAGAAAAACTTATTTCAGTTTTATTTTCTTACTTGTTTGTTAATCCTATTGTCAGGCAGAGAAAGGGTTTCGCAGGGTTTTGCGTTCAACGAGGGAGATTCTTCAGCCTGACTTTCGAGTATTTTTTCTTGTTTTCATTAACCGCCCAACAGGACCCTGTAGCATTATTGGACGGTGGAAACTATTGTGATAAACGGAGTTTATGTTACAAATAAAATATCGATTCAGAATCTAAAGTTCTATTCTAGCAGGTGAACAGATTTATACTGAAATTTAGAAGGATTTATTAGTTCTTCAGTGTTAGTACATCTTTTTTTCTTTGACCATAAAATTGATTTCTGCAGGACCTAATTTACCACTTGACCAAAGATGACCGACTTAGGGGTTCCCTAGCTTTATGACCCTCCTAAATTAAAGACTATGTGGAAAATTTTCTAAAACATGAATTTAATTTGTTTGTTATGGTGTTTTAAATAAAGAGTTATTTATAAAGTGCACAGCCAAGTATCTTGTAACATCAAAACAGCCATTTGTTGCTATTTAGCACTCTCCTATAGTTGTGGAAAATCTCACCAGGCATTAGGGCCGCTGAGAGCCAAGGCGGGCCTCTGGTCAGTTTGGTCACCGGGTCCCCTCTCCCGTAAAATTTGCCCAAACTTATTCGACTACGATTCCGAGCTGGGGCCCCTCAAGGCACGGGTCCCTACTTTCCGACTAGGCTGAAATGATCTCTCGTCGGCCCTGCCTGTCGGCTTCGTTATGCTACGATTAGGATCTTCGTAGCTTTCACTTTGCTGCCAGGTTAGGTTTGCCCCAACTATAGGTAAGTAACACTGTCAGTGTACGCTAGCCTGCAGCATATACAATAACAGAAAAGATGTGCAGTATCGCCATTACAGCACTGCCTTCGATGGTTCTGCTAAAGGTAAAACCCTAAATCGTAACTTAAATCATTATCTTTGGGGCTAAACGCCGCTTTCTTCTTATGTCTACTTTGATGAAGTAGCATAATTTGCTTCTTGATTGTGGTTTCTTCCCCGAATTAATCCACAATCAAGAAGCATCACAATCGAGAAGCAAAGCACTCGACTTCGTCATAGCAGAAATTGGAAGAAATCGGTGTTTAGACCAAAAATGGTGGACGTGTCGCTATTTAAGCTACGATCTAGGGCTCAAGCGGGCTTCTGAGTCAGACCGATTGTCTTAAGATTTCTAAATCGGGTCTGAATTTTCAACCATGAATTATATTCGCATTGCCTTTCCCAACACATTTCGAAAATGAGTATGTTTCAGTTTTGCACACTGTTAGAAAACTCAGACACATCTCAGAATATTTTCGGGCACCATCCCGGATTCCCATCAGATTACTTCAATTTTTTCACTAATAGTATGCCACATTAGTATAGCAATCTACATAAAAAGTTTTTATAAATATAATAATTGGACAACTAAGCAGATTTTTTAGGATTTGTAATAACAACGTTCATTTCAGCAAACAATGCTTTAAATTTGCTGCAAATTTATACTACTACAATTTTTATCCTGCCAATTTTACCTTCTTTTACTTTAATTTATTCAGGAAATCTTTTATAAAAAATCGAAAACTGTAGTCTCTACCCAAATAACTGCGAATGGCAACAGGTCCACCGTAGGCATGAATGATGGGATATGCTTAAAACCTTATGCAAGGGAGGCGTTTCTTGGATGCTGTAAAGCCCTGTATCCGTCTCTTAAGTGGCGACACACTTTGATCTATGCACTGCGTGCCGCTTTCGACTGCGATTGGAGGTGGGCAATCACGTGGGCTCAGTCCGCCATTTTGTGTCGCTGCCTGTGTGATTTCACTGTGCGGAATACCAGATATTTTCTCTTTGCTATTCGCAATTTTCATCAAAAGCTATCTTAAATGTGAAGATGCCTTGGTGTAGTGCATTTGGATGTTCCAACAGCTCAAAATCGGGACACAAGTTGTATCGTTTACCTATGGGTAAAAGAAATGAAGGAAGAAGAAAACTGTGGTTGGATAGGATATCAAGAGATCGATGGATTCCCAATCAAAACTCAAGATTGTGCGAGGTAAGTGTTCAATTTAATATTAATACACTTATTCAAGGCTGAATGATATTTCAATAAAGATGTTTCTCGTATATTTTAGTTTCATAAATAAACTAAGTAAAACATAAAAGTCAAACTGGTGTTTAGTTCAAAAACTACAAAAAAATTACGAAGCATGAATAAAAATTAGCTAGCAAAACTGAAAAACTGATATGTATACATTTTTGATTAATAGTACGAAATATTTGAAATAATAATATGGCACAAATCTATACAAATTTACATAGAATTTGTCCAATTGTGCTGTAACAGTTCGAGCAATAAACATTAATATTTTACAATATGTGATTGAATTACTATTTAAACGTCTCGTTATTGCTTATTTCAGTCATCGCATGTAGATAGAACGGTTCAATATTAGTTTTGAATTCTGCAATATTTAATATATTTGAATTTAAGATCGTACCTGTAAATAAGAACCTGTAATAAGTGTTTATTAAAAATAAAAATAAAAAGAATAAAATATTCTAAGTCCTTAATCTTCTTTAACTGCAAGTCAAAAATATTTAGCTGACAAATTTATCTTTTTTTTTTTTTTTTTGTGTGTGTGTTATCCTTTAAAAATTATTTTTATATTGTGATAGCATATATTATTCAATTTTTCCTAGACTTTCATTTTTGTTTGTAAACGTTAAAAACTTATAAAACTATAGTTTCTTAGAATGTAAACTCTTAAAAATGCTTTTTATTAGCATGCAATTCATTCTATTTATATGTTATTGTTAATATTTCACCAATAGATTAAAGTGGTTCATTTGTTATTTAAAAATTTTCTTTTAAATACATTATTATGAATTTTTAATAGGAACATTTTACGAAGGATCAATTTGAAAATCATAGAGCTGATAACAGACGTCTTTTGAAGCAGACTGCAGTGTCATCAGTGTTCAGCCATCGACCTCCACAAAAATCGAGTTTAATTATTACTTCGACGTGAAAATTTTTCAATAAAAGAAACATATATGATTCTTTCTAGTGTCTGTTGATTTATTAAAATTCATTATTGCAATTTATAACAGTTCGTCAAAGATGTAATCTGCACTCTTATTTGAATTCCTATTGGTATCAAATGATTCAATTATTATTATTATTATTTTATATTGATTTAAAACTGGTTAAAACACTTTAATATGAGTTTGTTGATTTTTTAAAGAACTAGTAGTATCTTTAAAAATCTGGTTTAAATGAAAGGCATTTTTTAATGTAAAATCGTCATGAGAAACAAGCAAGTGTTGGTAAAATGCAAAAAAAAAAAAAAAAAAAAAAAAAAAAATACGGAAGAGTTCTGCTGAAAATAAAACCTTATTAGTTAAGGCAAAAAGAAATTTTGCAATTTTTTAGATGTGAATAATTTGCCATAAGAAAACTACACACATTAGTAATATAAATGATACTGCTCTATATGAATAAGTTCAAACTCTTGCCCAAGTTACAAACACTTTATAACATAGTTAATTTGGCTCACTACTTTTCTACTACACCAAATTTCTAATAATAAATCGCATAATCAAAACACTTCAGGTAATTTATAACTCAGAAGGTCTTTATGGTAAAAAAAAAAAAGGAAATTACTCTTAAAAATATCGAAAATTCCTTCGAAACACATTTTTACTAATATGCGGTTTAATAATAAAAATACATTTTATTAAGATAAAATTCAACATTTTTGTACGTATATTGTCAGTTACTTAAGTTACACTTGAAAACCTGCAGACATTCGTCGATAAAAAGATACTTTTCAATGAGCGAAACTCTGTATTTTTCTACTATTGAGATAGGTAGAAAGTTGCGGAACGACACAAAATGGCGGACGCCGGAGCGTGTCGCCACTTAAGAGACGGATCGAGGGCTTTAGGATGCTGAACCTTCGGTCAACTGTCGGAACTGGAATAAAACTGGATTTTGTTTAAATGTATGACTGATTTCTTGGAGTTATGGTTCTTCTATCAGAATGGGTAAGTTGACTGCTTTCTTTTTCTGCAGATCAGAGCTGGGGGGTTGGACTTGTACATGTTAGCATTTAAAAAAACTCGTCAATTTTTATAAAAAGTTAATATTTAATAAATTTATCACGTTCAATCTGGAAAGTTAATACTTAATAATATGATAAGAATGCAAATGCACTATGACATGTACGTTACCGACCTCTATAGAAACCTGCAAATTAATATGTTATGCCAACTGCTCCAGTTCTTTGATAACGTAGCAGTTACTACCCGTTCTAAAGTTCATATTGTTCAACTTCGCATAGTTTTTCAATTCATACTGTTATTATTCTTATATGTTTCTTGTTGTTTTTGTTTCATACACTTGCTAGTGTGCCACTTACGAGTGAGACTTTAAATGAGATATTTATAATATACATTTAACACTTTAGCTGCATTTGCGCTGTCTAAATGTAGAATATTTTATTTTAAGTTCTAAGAATTATATATATATATAAGATGGAGGAATTACCAGAAATTCAAGGGAAATTCTGCATATTGCTGAAGAGTTCTACAACAATTTATACCAATTGGAAGATAAAGAAAATAATGCTATGTTTGATGAAGATGATGATAAAACATTAGAAACACCCGCGATCCCTATACTGATAGACGAGATGTATACTGCTATAAAGTCTATGAAAAATGGAAAGTGCCCTGGTGAAGATGGAATATCAGTTGATATCGTTAAAGAAGCAGGAGAAGAATTCGCAAAAATGTTAGCTAAATTATTTAACAAGTGCCTTGAAAAATCTGATGTGCCAGAAAATTGGAATAATGTAACGATGGTTCTTCTTTTCAAAAAAGGTGACAAAGAAGATATAAAAAATTACAGATCTATAATAAGCCTCTTACCAGTGATTTATAAGATTTTTACAAAAGTTATTACCAACAGACTCGAAACTGTGTTAGATGAATCTCAGTCAAGAGAACAAACTGAATTCAGATGTAATTTTAGCACTATGGTACCACATACAAGAAATTTGAGAGTTAATTGAACGACACAAAGAATATGAATTACCACTATGTTTTGCCTTTATCGACTTTGAAAAGGCATTCGATTCAATATACACATCTGCAGTAATAAAAGCACCAGAAGCTAATGTAGTGGAGAGAGTATATACTAACATTATAAAGAATATGTATAAGAATGCAACAGCAACTATTAGAATAACTAAAAGAAAAACCAAAATTTAATTGCAAAAGGTTGTCAGACAAGGAGACACAATCTCACCAAAATTATTTACTGCAGTACTGGAAGAAATTTTCAGATGCTTGAGTTGGGAGAAAAAAGGTGTAAAAATAAATGGAGATCATCTTAGCAATCTTCGTTTTGCTGATGACATTGTAATCATCAGTAAAAATTCAAATGAGTTAGAGCAAATGTTGAAGGAACTTGCAGAAACTAGCTTCCAAGTAGGACTAAAGATGAACTATAAAAAAAAAAAGTGATGTTCAATGAATATGCTTCAAAGAAAATAGTTATTAAAGAGAAAGGAATTGAAAATGTACAAAATTATATGTATTTAGGGCAGGAAATATCTTTGGATAACTGCGTAATGAATGAGATAAATAGGAGGATAAGAATAGGATGGAGTACCTTTGGTAGAAACAGTATCATCCTAAAGAGCAACATGCCTCTATGTTTAAAAAGAAAAGTCTTCAAGAAATTCTTGGGTCAGAAGTCAGACGAAAGTTTTTGATATAATAGAAAGAAGTAAGCGCTTGAAATGGCGATGGGCTGGACATATTGCTCGAAGATAAGATAATCGGTGGACCATTAGTGTGTACCCACGTGATGTGAAATGACTTAGGAAACGTCCACAAACTAGATGGAATGATGAAATTTGAAAATTGGCAAGCATCAGATGGAAATCTTAAGCAACAGATAAAAAAATTGGAAGCAATCGGAAAAGACCTTCATCCAGCACCCAGCACCCAGCAGTGGATTGACAGTGGTGAAAGTAATGATGGTGGTGATGATATATATATATATATATATATATATATATATATATATATATATATATATATATATATATATATATATATATATATATATATATGTGTGTGTGTGTGTGTGTGTGTGTGTGTGTGTGTGTGTGTGTGTATGTGGGTGGGTGTGCATGTGTGTAGAGAGAAGGAGAAAGAAAAAGATAATTAGAAAAAGGAATGTGATCGCCTTCCATTTCATCATTTATTATCAGTATTTATACTTCAGATACGACGGTTCGACAGATTTAGTTCAAAGATGAAACATAAAAGAAAGCACATTCTCCCATTAACAGGTGTCTCCAAAGAACGAATAGCGGTATTCAACTCCTCCTCAACTATCTAGTTCAAAAGCTTTCAGTCAACAATCGTTATTATTGTCGGTCGATCCCAGATACATCACAAAAAAAACTATCTTGGGGACAGGGCGGCATGGGGGATTCAAGAGCATGTGTTATCGGGTGTTGGGAAATCTTGTTCTATCTGTTCTAAAAGGGTGCGGCTGTTTTTTATACTTGCCGAATACCCCTGATAATAGCCATTGAAGAGCAGAATGGAAAAGATAAGAAAAAGGACTCTTTAGGAGAAACAAAATCGAACAGATAAAATTGCAGGATTGTTTTGAATAATCATATATCTTTAGTGGAACTGATCAAATGAGTCATTCCTTGATGACTCCATTTTCTCTTTTTCAAATGCCAGTTTAAAATATATATATATATACTAATGAGCACGTTTAAAGGAGAGTTAGATCTTGGAGTATTTTATTGTAACTTTGAAGAATAAATTGTTGAAATATTTTCCATTTATTTCTTCAGTGACAGTAGGGTAATGGCGCCAATCACAGACATGCTTAGATCTCGCTCTCGGGTTAGCTCAAAATTCTGTGCCTTTTAACGTATTTAGACTTTTTAAAGACTTTTTCTCTCATGCAAAACGTTAGGCTGCTTCTGGATCCTGCGAATTAGTTAATTATATTTTTATGTGCTCAATTTCGAAAAACGGTCCGACTCCAAGTAACAGACACCGAAAAATCTTAAGATGAGGAAATAATGAGTACTAGACAAAATTCCCCTTTCTTCTTCAAAATGTACAATTCTTAATTTTTAGAACACTTTAAAAACGATTCAGAAACGTTCCCGAAAGTTCACCACTATGGGAACTTGGCTTATACCCATATTACGGTTCCACGTTACGATAATTTCGTATCTCACTAATTGGCTTGTGCCCATGTTACGGTTCCACGTTATGATAATTTCGTATCTCGCTAATTGGCTTGTGCCCATGTTACTGTTCCTCGTTATGATAATTTCGTAATTTACTCGTCCGTCTTATGATAATTTTGTATTAAATTTGGAATAGAAAAAGAACCACATCGAATTTTCGGGAAATCGCTTCGAGGTGCACACTCCCGTGCTACAAACCAACTTTGTGCCAAATTTCATGAAAATCGGCAGAACGGTCTAGGCGCTATGCGCGTCACAGAGATCCTGACAAACAGAGATCCGGACAGAGAGAGATCCTGACAGACAGAGATCCCGACAGAGAGACTTTCTGCTTTATTATTAGTAAAGAAGATAGCGAATGATCGAGTTATTTTCCTGACGTCATCAACAACGAAACTCGCTCCACGTCATGATGATTTGATAATATTTTTTGGAAATGTTTTGGTAATGACATGCAGGGAAATGCTTTATTTTGAAGAGGCTGAACTAGTTCCGGTATCTTAACTGTTTTACTGATAAGACTGTCATTTTGGGAGAATGAAGAAACAAAAAAATTGGTCAACAATGAACGCCATCTACTGGAGTTTAGGGTTAATCTGCGGGAGTTGGGGTTAAAACTTCAATTGCCAAAATATCACCAAACAGGCAATTGCTGCGCTAAAATGTAGAAGCAGTTTTCACCCGTCATACCTTGATGAGACATTTATTTAATAATATTCTTTTACACGGTGACATGGTCGATGATTTAATGGTAAAATTAGTTATCTGTTTTATATTATTCTAGAATTTATCATTTACATATTTCTTAAAATTTCTGGTCTTGATAATCTTTAACGGGTCCATTTTTTTCATTAGGAGGGATCAAATTAATAAATTTCTTGTCATTTGTTAATAGTAAAGTAGTGACAATAGGTTAGGATATCAGAATGCTGAACATCAAGCAGTGTGGCTTGAGTAAAACAGATCACATAACCATTTAAGAAACATTAGAATGCTACGTAGGGGTAAAAAAAACTTTGGAAAAAAAGTAGCCCATATTTTGCAAAATATTTTTCCTATTTCCTCCGTCACGCCTTTTTTAAGTTGTGTTACTATTGCATGATTTAAGATCTTCCATTAAATAAGAACAACATGACACATTGCTGGAGTTCCTCAAGGCGTACAAATTTTACTTGACATTTTGTGACAAAGTGAAATTTATCTTGGAGGAGTGATATACACTCAGAAACATTAAAAATAGCGCCCCAAGAAGGAAGCATTGGATTGAAGTGAAATTTAATGTACAGAAGAATACAGATGAGAGATACCCTTGATCCCAAAATCTAGACAATTAAACAAATACAGGCTAAGAAATGAGATAAACGCCGTGCTACTCCAATAGCGCGTTGGACCACTTTTTGCTGCAATACATGCCGCAATACGGTCCGACATTGAGCTAATTAAACTTCTGATGTTGTTCTGAGGCAGATAGACCCCCAAATTTTGAACAGCCACCTTTAAATCTTGCACAGAGTAGCACGGCGACATCTGGTGTTTCAGCTGATACCGTACATGCTCTATAAGGGACAAGTCGGGGGAGCGGGCTGGCCATGGAAGAGTCTCAAAAGGACGTAAGAAGTCTTAGGCAACTCTAGCTGTATGCGGGCGAGCATTATCTTCTTAGAAAATTGCTCCTAGGAGGCCATTTAGGAACGATCCTATTGTGGTTGCAGAATGTCATTAATATAGCACTGGCCCGTTAAGGTTCCACGTACCACAACTAGAGTGGACCGTTTATCATAGGTTATAGCCTCTCAGACCACTATGCCCGCTGTAAGGGCAATGTGTCGTGCGATAGAAATGGTGGAGTGGTACCTTTCTCCAGAGTGCCTCCATATCCATGCGCGGATACTATCTGACACCAAAACGAATCGGGATTCATCACTGAACACCACCTTTTGCCAAACAGTGACATTCCACATCACTCTGGCTTCGCACCATTGCAGACGGAGTTACCATGTTTTGGTGTTACACTAAAAGGGCGCTTGGACTGCAGATTTACTTCCGCAAGACGTTTAGAAATGTTTCGGGGAACAACCGCTACCCCTACGTCCGCTGGTACGGTGAAACAAGTCACTGTGGGATCCACGAGAGCTTGCCGTACGATCCTTCCATCCTCTCTCCGCGTGGTCTTCCCGGTCACTCCAGACCTGTTTCTTTGCACGTGGGTACCATCTCGTGTCTACTGCCTCCAACAGTTTCTAACCGAACACTTCGAACGATCCACCTGGGCAGGAACACGGCTCGTCGACCAGCCCGCTATTGTCATGAAGATGATCAAACCTCTCTCAAACTCTCTTAACTGTGAGAAACGCTTTCTAGCTCGTCTACTTGGCATCCTTCACTCATTAAGTTTATCCGACAATCCGGATGTAATCGTAACATTTAAAAATCTTAAATTATGCACTGGTTTATCTAGCATCTTTTCCCGATTTCACCGATACAGTAGGGTAAACGGTCATGCGCATTGACACCAAACATGGAGCATTTGCATATGGGTCATTCCATGTCAAATGATCCAAAGTTTTTCCCCTCACCTTTTTGTATTCCTTTGAAATTTGGCTCATCAATTGTACCCTTTAAGGTAATCAAAAGTCCAAATTTTTAGGTTTTTATCTCTATTATTTTTTTATTTACGACACTTAGATTTTTCGAAAATCCTCTTTTTTTCATGGATGCTTGAACATAAAATGGACGATAACTCAGCACCAAATATAGATAAAAAGATTTGGTAAAAAGCATTTTAAAGTACATTAGTTGCTGTTTAATGGGATTTACAACATGACTAATTTCAAAGAAAAATATTTTTTAAAATATGAAATTTAAATTTTAAATTTAAATTTCTCAGAAAAGGCACAATGAATTTTTTTGAAAAAATTCTCAAAAATTTTTGTGTATTTTATCTTCATTTGTGCAAAGTTTCAAGTTGGGATCTCAATGGGATCATATTTTTATGAATTTTTAAATAAAATTTGACTTATGAAATAATGACATTTTTCAGATTCTAACTAGTTAAATATGGGGTTCTCTTACTGGGGATGATCTAGTAAGTAGTAATTGATCATGACTATGCTTGAAATGAGCTGACATGAATTTGTAGATTGGTAAGTCAACCCCCCCCCCCCTGCCACACAACCATTTTTTATCCTTTTTTTTTTTTTCAAAACTGTATTTATAAAAAAAAGCTGGCATGTAAGAGTTATAATCATGATAAATTGGGTGCACGCTGCTAAACATCAGTAGTCACTAAGGGGTTTATAATTGGGGAGTGGAGGGGAGGGGGGGGTCAAAAAAACTGAAAGTCTGAAAAACTTTAACAGACAAATAGAAAACCCATTTGAAGCTTTTTTTTTCTTTCGGAAAGTGGGATGGTAGGAGGGAGGGGGAGGGGGTAATCTGGAATGAAGCTTAACAACATGGAAGGTTATGCTCAAACTAGCAAAATTTGTTTGATCTATAACTGCTTTTAATATATGTATAAATAGATCTCGCTGCATTGCTCTCCTTTACAACTGAAATTAAAAAGAAAACTAGCATTAAAGAAAAAAACAGCTGCACTCCAAATGTTGTAGAAAGGCAGTTTTATGCGGACAGACATATGATCTGATACTTATATTTATTTTTAGTTCAGCGTGAAAAGAATGAAACAACACGGAGGGAAACACTCCTAGAATGAAACAACACGGGGGGAAACACTCCTATTTTGCTATGGTCTTGGGGCAAACTATTTCTTCCCTCCCTCCAAAAATGAAAGTTGGTGCAGGGATAGGGGATGAAATGAATCATAACTCCTTATCAGATAGCGAATTAATCAAGTACACTTTGTGAAGTTCGGATTGAAAAAGAAACACTTGGTCTGAAAAGAAAAAGCATCAGGTGAGGCGAGATACTAGTATAGTGTTAGTCGTAGGTGTGAGTGGAGGGAGGGGTAATGTACTTTGTCTTGCTTAAAAGAAGAAAATTTTACAGCTTTTAATAGGTTTTCTACTCATTTTGTTTTATTCATTTATTTATTTCTTACATTTTGAAAATAGTTTTGAAAAATAAAATAAATAAAAGTGGTGGTGAGGGGGGGGGCTTTTTCTTGCTTTAAAGTAGAACATTTATCAACTTTTAATAAGTTTACTATTCATTTTGGTTTTTTATTTATTTATTTATTTTTTACATTTTGAAAAGTTTTGAAAAAAAAAAGGTTAAAAGTGGGGGGGGGGGGGGCTTACCAATCTACAAATTCATGGCAGCTCATTTCAAGCATAGTCATGATCAATTACTACTTATTAGATCATCCTCAATAAGAGAACCTCATATTTAACTAGTTAGAATCTGAAAAATCTCATTATTTCATAAGTCAAATTTTATTTAAAAATTCATAAAAATATGATCCCATTGAGATCCCAACTTGAAACTTTGCACAAATAAAAATAAAATACACAAAAAATTTTGAGAATTTTTTCAAAAAAATTCATTATACCTTTTCTGAAAAATTGAAATTTAAAATTTAAATTTCATTTTTTTTAAATTAAATTTTTTTTTGAAATTAGTCATGTTTCATACCCTGTTAAACAACAACTAATGTGCTTTAAAATGCTTTTTACCAAATCTTTCTATCTATATTTGGTGCTGAGTTATCGTCCATTTTATGTTCAAGCATACATGAAAAAAAGAGGGTTTTTCGAAAAATCAAAGTGTCATAAATAAAAAAATAATAGAGATAAAAATCTAAAAATTTGGACTTTTGATTACCTCGAAGGATACAATCTATGAAATAAATTTCAAAGAAATACAAAAGGTAAGGGAAAAAATTTCCCAAATTTTGGATCACTTATGCAAAATTTCGCCATTGTTCCTTTCTTCTTTTTTGGGGCGCTATTTTCAATGTTCCTGAGTGTACACAAAAGCAGTGAAGACCAAACCAGTGATTAATTAATTTTAAAAACTAACTTTCAAAGTCTGAGAAAGAAGATGACATGAAAAGAATAAGATATTCACTCCTTTTTTTTAACTTTTGAATGTTTGATATTTTGAATTTGAATTTTTTTTAAACCAACCAAACAAAATTTATTTAAAGTCCAATTGCTTTTCCATTTATTTTCTATATTCTCCAAGATGCATATACAATTGGAAGTATACTTTGATGCCATAGTTGCATACAAAAAGGAATTAAAGAAAAAAAAAAGGTTTTCTTTATTCAATTTTTAACAAAATTTTCTCAGATTTCCTCTTATGGAACAGACAATCTTTGCTCAATTTAAATTAGAACGTCTGTCAGTAAAGTTGAAGAAATCGAAAACAAACTCAGTAGATTTTTTTTTGCTGACCGCCATTTTTCCCCTCTTATTTTAACTTTTTTTTTTTTTTTTTGGCATTTTTGAAGATTGAAAAGTGATTTTTTCAATTTTTGTTTTTTTCTTCGCAGTTGTGATTTTTTTTAAAATTATTATATAAATTATTTACTTATTTCTCTTTCTTCTGATTTTAGTTTTGGGGTATTTTTGACAGCTGGTTCCAGTTTTCTTTTAATATTTTACTTTTTCGTTGATTTTGTATCTCATTTCTTTTTCCATTGTTTTAGAATTAAAAAAAAAAAAAATTGGTACGATATTCATTAGGACCACGTGGGTGTGCTACTCATGGTGATCTTTTTTTCTTTCTATTTTTTTTCTTAAATTAATTTTTGCTTTATTTTATGCCATTTTCAAGAGAAATTTTCTTATAGATTCATTATATCGGGTTTCTATTCCCTCCCCCCCCTCCCATGGCTACGATTAGGAGATCAAAACAAGCAGAACTCAAATGTAACCTTTTGAGAACAGCCAGGGGCGGACTGGCCCGCCGTCGATGTGCCCTCCCGCTATGCCGCCCTCAAGCCTGACACTATTTTTACGTCCTTTTAAAAAAAGGAAGTATTGTATTTGCAAAAAAGTTTTCACTCAAAAATCGACCTTAATTTCCATTTTATTCAACCCGGAATGAATGTTGAGTTTTTTTTTCGACTCGACCACACGTGGATAAATGCCTAAGAACGTATAGACAAGCAAAATATCCATTTTGACAATTCCCGAGTTAATTACAACGAGTTTTCTCGTGACGTCTGTATCTACGTATATGTACGTATGTGCGTATGTGCAGATGTGCGTATGTATATCGCATAACTCAAGAACGGTATGTTTTAGAAAGTTGAAATTTGGTACGTAGACTCCTAGTGGAGTCTAGTTGTACACCTCCTCTTTTGGTTGCATTCGGGTGTTTCTAAAAGGGTCTTTTGCCTCTTTTGGGGGGGAAATCATTGTTAATTTCGATGTAAACTCAAGTTGTGTCATAATTTGGTGGACACTTGGCGATATATCGCCAGTATTTTGATCGCCAAACTTTAACGCCAACTTGGTGACAAATTTGGCTTTTTTTTTTTTTTTTGGGCAATCACGATTGCTTTTTGTTCTCATTTGACAGTCCTTGACGTAGGGATTATTTCTCAGCTTGGACCAGCAGCACCACCGCCCACCGGCGCGGCACGGCTGCTCTGTTCCTGAGCACTGTCCTCCGGAATCCACATCCACTTCTGCTGGGTGGTGGCGTCCATGTCCTTCACACGCATGCTCATACACACTTGCCAACGCGTGAGCGCCTTTA
Organism: Uloborus diversus; assembly: GCF_026930045.1. Taxonomy (NCBI): domain Eukaryota; kingdom Metazoa; phylum Arthropoda; class Arachnida; order Araneae; family Uloboridae; genus Uloborus; species Uloborus diversus. The sequence goes on from NC_072738.1 coordinate 89,044,885, forward strand.
CACACATACACAGGCCTACGTGCACACACTTAAGCCTGCACACACACTATACACACATAACTGTACACACATAACCACCCAGGAGGAGGGACATGCTCGGGGGGGGGAGCCATTTCTAGAAACAATAACTCTAATGAGTAAGGTCTTGTCGCAACTCGTGATTGCGAAAAACAAAATTTGAATTCAAAGTTTCAGAATTCAAATTAGATTTTTTTTTTTTTTAATCTGGTTTCAATTTGGCCACAGTTGGGAATATTTAGAGAGTAAACTATTGAATCACATTAAAAATGCCAATAATGGGGAAATGACATTAAATTGGAATAAAAGGAAGTCATGTGATGCACACATCAGTTCGTTTTTTTTTTTTTAATTGTTGAATTCCCTCTAGCTTTTAATCTCCCCTTTCTTTCTTTCTTCTTTTTGCACCTTTTTTTATCGCATTTTTTTTTTCCTTTTTTTTTTTTTTTTTGCACCTTTTTTCCAAGGTTGGCTCCGTCTCGAGGGACCCGGTCCGCCCCTGAGAATACTATATGCGATGAACGGGGAGACCAAGTTTTTTCAATGATGATTTAAGTGTGTTTCAAGCAACACTTTACTGTGAATCCTTGAAATAAAAAGTCAAAATTTTGCCGCACTCTAAATTTTGTCACCCAGTATTCGAGCGCAGAACTGTACTTTCGTAAGTATGGGCCTGTATGTGTGTCATATCTGGCAACATTGGATTATAATCGATAGATAAAATGAAGAAGTGAACTGAATCAATCGGCCATGTTGAAACTCACGTGTGTACTTGTTGCGTACATTTTAATCTTGTTCCATGTTTATTGTTCCTATTAACATTTCTAGTTTAAATTACGTTTGATAATAAATGCAATGCTGTAACCAAGTTTCATCTCTCTTCACACAACTACGATAGTGTGTGTGTGTGATGTGTATATGTATAAGCTGAAGAACATTAAAACTGTAAAAATAATTTGACTTTTTTTCATTTTTAAGTTTTATTTTTCAAATTTATTTTTTATTTATTATTTTATTTATTATTTTAATTATTTATTCATTCTATTTTTATTTATTTATTTATTATTTAAGCCTTTTCACCCTATGCTCGAGCGCAAAACAGCACTTTCATAATTATGGACCAGTGGAATGTAAATCCCAACAAAACATAAATGTGAAAAAGAAGCCAAGTTAGGCAGAAATGAGGTTCGGGGTAGACGGTGTCACCGACAAAAAAAGTTCAGATCTAAATGGTTACCAAGTTCCATAGCAGTTCCTCATACATATTGGATTTCCCCATGTTCTTCAATTCATTTGGAAAACATTTTTTACTTTCTTTGAAAATGAATTTTAAATTTGCGGTAAGTTTTAATCATCACTTTTTATTTGTTTTTCAACCTTGCAAAGCTTAAATCCAATGTCAAAGAAAATAAAATATTGTTTTCTAAATGAATTGAAGAACATGAGAAAATCCAACATGAGAAAATCTGAACTTTTTTTGTCAGTGACACCGTCTACCCCGAACCTCATTTCGACCGAACTTGGCTTCTTTTTCCACTTTTATGTTTTGTTGGGATATCATTACTTTTTGAAAAGCTAAATCAAAGGTTACGTTCTAATTTATACAATTATAAATGCAAAAGCGTATACAAATGTATGATTTCCTTCTTTTCCCTGCTTTTACGGTGCAAGGTTTGCGGTTTCTTTTTATTAGAAGTTTTGAAGATATTTCGATAACTGGTGACTTGGCGCGATCGCCAATTTTGGACAATAATCGTCTGTCTTTCCCACTTATCTACAAGGCCAAATTACATTAGCTCTTGGTCTTTGGCGTCCTCAAATTTGTCGACAATTAGGAAAATTGCTAAGACTCATCACAAAATCTGTCTGGAATTGATTGTTCGGGATGACAGCTTAAGTTTAGCCATTTTGGATCGGATTCTTCATTGTTGCGCTGTTAAGGTTACCACAGCAAAGTTTTGTGTTTCGCCAAATTTGCCGAAAATAATATTTTAATTAATAAATAATCCATGTGCTACTAATAATCGCTCGCAGTGAAAAATCACCAAACGCGATAACTTGCCAGAAAATACAACCACTCAAACACGCGCTCCGATCCAAAATGGCTGATCTTAAGCTGATGCGTCGGCTCATATATAGGGGCCTTATGGGAGATTATCATGACGTAGATCGTAAAATATGCAAAATTGGCGCAAATATTTCTCAATTGTTGAAATTATTGCTGCCATTTTTGCTCCTCCTGTAAAATTTTGCATTTAATTGAGATCTAAAGTTTTTACATAGAGTAAAGAAATATACAATTTCTTACTCTACAAATTCTGTAATTTCTTTACTCTATGAGTTTTTATAAATTTTAAAGCTGGTTATTTTTTATTTTAAAGTCTTAGCTCTAGATTTACAATATTTGATGGATCATTTTTCGATTTAGCGGAACTTAAAGTTTTGTTCAAAGCCCCATTTTGGTTAGAAACTAAATTGTTGATTTAAAACTTTAACAACTTTGTTTTAGCAACTTTTGACGAGCTCATTTGCTTTGATTTATTTGGCGAAATATTTTGCAATCGCGCAGTGTAGTGATTACGCCTTGATGCTCATAAAAAAATAGCGTAGTTTTTTGCTATTTTAATATAGTTTTTTGACTTTTTTGATTTTTCCGGGGATATTTCGGTAATTGGGAATTTGGCACGGTCGTCTCATTTTTGGCGTAAATAATTTTATTTTGGTAACCCTGCTGATTTATAGTAACTCTATGTGAATAGATGTTTCCGATCTCTTTGTTTTTATTTGCAAAGAAAAATACCTCTCGCGCAGGCGCCGGAGCCACAAATTGACGCCAATGAAGAAAGATCGCCAGATTCCCAATTATCGAAGTATCCCCATTTTTCCCTTTACATATGCATTAAAATCTATCTTAATGCCAAATTTCAAGTATGTGAGACACTTGGAAGTTCGTAAATATTTTGATGAGTGAGTGAGTGAGTCAGTCAGTAAAAAATGAAACTTTTCAGATCTTAATGATTCCAAAACTATAAGAGGTACATTCATAAAATTTAAGGTTGTAGGTCTGCTATGCAGTTCTATTAGACACATAGAATTTCAAGCACGTAGATTTAATAGTTTTTGAAAAATGAGGGAGTCAAAAGTAGCTTGAAATGGTTCATGTAAGATACACACTGCCTGATTTCCGAACTTGGCTGACACACTGCCGTGTGTCTAAATATATACATGTGTGTGTGTGTGTGTGTAATAAGCCGGTGAATGTTAAAACTGCATATGAATATGTTTTGTGACCATGTTTTTTTTTCATTTCTTTATTTTACTTTATTTATTATTTTACTTATCTATTATTTTATTCATTTATTTACTTAATATTTTTTCAAGTTATTTCTTCGATATTACCGACAGTTCAGCAATAGTTTTCATAAACAGCATATTTCTTTTGTATGTAATACCAGTGTTTACTTCCATTTCTAGTGCGTTATTCAGAACCTTTTCTGAAACCATTTTTTTAATGCATTTATGTACCTTTTTCCAAAAAAAAGAAAAGAAAAAAGAATGTTTGCCGCATTCAAGAAAATGTATTAAAACTTTCTTATCCTTCATGTCCTCCAATCAGCTCACATTAAAAGCGAAAGGAAAGCTCCTGATCATCAATAGAATGCTGCTTTGCAAGGAATCATTGAATATTTATTTCGCACCAAACCTACTGCTATCTCGTTTCACCTATCAGCGATGTATTTAAAAAGGAATCCACTGAATGGCTTCAGATTGGAGCAGAAATACAGGCACATAATCATCATCCGACATTGATGTTTAGAGCAAAACTTCAAACTCAATTTAGTAAAATTTAATTCCATGCCCACTTTTACACACTTCGTCAAAAGATATTTCATAATTTATTGATAGCATTCACTCACTCTGAAAGCTCAAACTCTGGTGATGAATATTCGAATGAAATGAAATCTGTTAAAAATGTGTTTTATCAAAACTTTCGGATAAATTGAATAGCTCGTTTTCTTCCCAAAATATCTAGATTTACAGATTCGTGATATCTTCATCTTCGAATTCATTATTAGCTTGTCCAGACAACCACCACTCAAAAATCATTCACAGAGAGAATTTCTGCGTGAATGGATGCCACCTCCCAATGAAAAACTCTCACAGATTTAATCAAAAAAGGAAAGCTTGAAAAAAAAGGAAACCGCGTTCCGAATTTCCTTTTGTGGCATTCAACGAAACTTCTTTTTTTTTTTCCTCTGTTAATCTTCTTTCAATGAAGCAGACAATCCTTAAGAAGTATTGAAAGTTCGTTTGAAAATTTAACAAAATTACATCGAAGCTGTGCTTCATACACATTTTTGAAAAGAAAATTTTAGGTCTATGAGAGGGCTTGTTGGTTTCTACTCCTTCGGCTTACTTAAGTTTTCATTCACAATTGTGAGTCTCTGCTCTTTCGGCTTACTCAAGTTTTCATTCACAATTGTGAGTTTTTCTTGTAGGAATATTTAACCCGTGGCCAGAAATAACGCATTATTTGGAGTGAAAACATTATTTCATAACTGGAGTGAAAGTAAAATTCAGGAATAACGCAACGTTTTTCTGGAAGTTTTCTCGCATTTACACAAGATTTACTCTAGTTAATATTAAAGCCCTAGATCAGCGGTAGGCAACCCATCAATCACGATCGACCGGTCGATCTCGAGCCCGTTTTCAGTCGATCCTTACAACATTCTGAAACTTTTTTTTTTCCATAGTACTTACCATTTGAAAATATTATTTTCTGCAAAAGAATTTGACTGAACTTCAGAAACAAAAGTTATTCAAAACATTTCCAAAACTTTTTACTATCGCTGGAAGCTGGAAGAACACCAAACTTCTAATATTTAATAGAAATATTCATTTCTTACTTGTTCTATCGAAAAATGTCCGCAAAAGAAAAAAACGAATTTGCAAATCAAACTTGTTTCGAATGCTGTACAAATTTTTAAAGTAGGAAAACAATGCTTTGAACAACGTTTTACCAATGCCATAGAGAGGGGAGATTCCCCCCCCCCCTACCCAAAGTCGATCTTGGGCCTCGCCAAACTTGGAAAATAGATCGGCACAGGATTTAGGTTTCCGATCGCTGGCCTAGATTAAAGTAGCGATTTTTTCCGCCATCTTGGGACTAAATGCCGCTTTCTTCTTATGGCTGCTATAATGAAGTAGTAACGTGTTGTGCTTCTTGATTGTGGATTAACAGAGTTATAAAGAAACCACAATCATGAAACAAAACACCTCACTTCACCATGGCAGACATAGGAGGAAAGCATCGTTTAACCCCAAGGTGGCGGACTTGTCGCTAATTTATTCTACGATTCAGGGTTTTAGTTAGGATAACAGCCCGAGAATTACTTTCGAGTAACTTACGATGGTGACTAACTATGGCCCCACTAAATTTCGCTTACGCTTATAGGCCGTGACAATCGCTGAAATTCATGGCAACAAAGTGGGCACTACAGGGACTCCCTGTTTTCCACGCTTTGCTATAGATTGGTGGATGCAAGGGTTCCGTTCAACGTTGTTGCTGTATTCTTGTAAGCAAAATGGGCGACGTCCAATCTAAAACAAACCAGCTTTGAAGCTTGTCGTTGATTGGTGGATGCACAGAGCAAATCATAGTTGCATCGGTTTGACACAGAAAAGTGATAAATTGTCAAGTCTTGAAAGCGTCAGCACTATCAAGGGGGGCCATGGACTAACATAAAATAAACATTACTACCAATACAGCAACAACGTTGACTTAACTGGAGCAAAAAATTGTTCAAGTTTTGTTTCCCAAATCTTCGATTTGTGATTCTTTCGTGATGCAGCAGATAGCAAGTATAAAGTTTGATTGCTGTAATATGTCACGCTCAATAGATGCAAATGCGGCTGTTATCTTTTGGTTTAAATCTTGTAAATCGCGGGGCATGTGAGGCACGTGCACCGGCTCTTTGATGTAAACCCATAAAAAAATAGCACAGACTAATAATAAGAATAGACTGAGCTATGGCAACCCTTTTGCTGCTCATAAACCAAATCATGTGATTGGTGGATATCCTAGCAACAGCGGGCGTTGATCGTAGCAGACGATCAACGCCCTCGAGAAATAAAATAAATAGAATTGATGAAACACGGAAGAATGATCTTTTATGGAGTCCGATTTGTAAATTTGTTATTTTAAGTTGTAAATATTTTGTTAACATAGTGAGTTTTTCGTTTAGATAGTATTGTGCATTTTCTTTAGTCAATTTCAATAACTCTCTAAGCAATTAAAGATGCAAGCGCCCAAAAAGAATCGGCAAACGATAAGATTTTTTACCTACAATTTCAATTTAAGACACCGATTCGTACATTTTTTGCGTTAACGCAAAACGTTTACGCCATTACGTTCACGCCAAGGCTGACGTAGCAGTTCCAAATGAAATAAAAGTTACTGAAAACTGATCAAAAACTAATTCTTCATGTCAAAATAATGCATAATTAAAAGAAAAACAGTTCAGTCTCTGGACCTGGAAAAAATTATAATGAAAACACATTACGTCTTAAAATACATGTCGAGTGCCAAACTATAGATAATGTTGCCATCTAGCAACCATGCAGCCAAAGTTTTCGCCAAGCTTTCCGCTAGTCACATGATCTATCCATGAACCAATTTGTTCATCAGCAAGTCCAGGAAAGCTCGGTCTACTCTTATTATTAGTCTGTGAAAAATAGCGTTGACCTAAGTCCGGAGAGTGCGGTGGCCACAGAAGGTAATTTTCGACATCAGAACCTCGTCCAATCCAATAGCAAAGAAGCTCGTTGTTGAGAAAAGGGAGAACGTCTGTTAGATATTGTTGGGGTGCCCACCTTGTTGGAAAATAATCGTCACGTCCTACAGCGAGTGAAACAGAAATTAGATTTTAGATTTGATATTTGCCGCATTACGAAAGGTTCACATATCTAACATTGTAGAAACAAAACTTGTCCGGTTTCCTTTTCCATTAAAGTCAACGTTGTTCTTGTCTTGGTAATATGTTTGCTTTAATAAGCCTTCCAAACCTCAGAGAGGGAATTTCAGCACTCCCTGTATGTTTGTCTAACTCTTATGATTTGGGAACACAGCTTCAATATTTAAAATTTTTAGTAAAGTATATTTACTGGCCTAACAAGTTCAGAAAAATAATTCAAAATTGTTTTCTCAATGATTTTCCTTTGCATGTAAAAGTTAATTTTTGCTTTGAAATGATTGTTTCAAATGGTGAGAATAGATTAAGATCAACAGCTGAAATTGCTGCTTTTTACTTCGACCAGGTAAAAGAGAAAGAGTTGTGGTTTTGCATTCAGTTTTTTTGGCGAGCTGAGGCCAAAAATGTTTCATCCTAACAAAACTTCGAAAGAGCGGTTCAGTTCCTGATACTACTTTCTACTTCAATCCGATTTTGCAACAATAAGCATTTTTCATAATAGGAGTTAAGTGAAAACCTGGCTATTTGCATCCGATATTATGTCATCCATAACGGAACTTATGAATAGGACGACAAAAGGAAACCTGGAAATTTAATCAAAAGCGGAGAGCGTTAAAAAGCGTTCTCCATATGGGCTCCTGAATTGTGACAAGGTTTTTCGATTACCATTCCTGAATGGGGCAGCTGCTTGGCACCTCAACTCAGCTCCGGATCCTGTGGGAACCTCGTCAAGGCAGTGCCAGGTGCCATCCCTTCTTTCTCTGACCACGTGATGTGGCAGGCCGGTCACATCGGTCTTTGTTCGGCTTGGATCTCCGTGACAAATCCGTTGTAAACGTCACAAAGGGAGGCTTTTGTGTCGGCCCTCACAATAGCCCCCCCAATCACAGAGTTCGGTAATAGGCGATGTAAACAAATGTCGAGTGCGGAGGGTGATACTTCTATTCAGAACATTCGATCCCCCCTTCGCACCTTTCACAAACGATTCAAAAGATGAATGCGATTTTCGCGGCAAAGCGGAGAAGATATCTCCGCAGATAAAATGGTTAGGTAGAATAGGCGCTTTGTAACGAAGTCATTTGGGGGTTGATTATGTGTATTGTAGCACGTTTGTTGGATTCACAAAGGGACTGTTGCTTCATTTGTCAGTTTTGGAGTCCATAAAAGCGCGACTGAATAGGAATAGATTGCAATAACAAATCGCTTCTTTATCAGTAAACAAACATACATGAATTGTACGGGTGGACAAATTAGATATCGTAATCAAATCGATAATAAAAGCCTCTTTTAAATCCCATCAATTGTTCCCCCAAGTAACACAATGAATAGCTCTCTGGAAGAATCAATACTAATGCAAATTGCAATCGAATTTTTAGTTAATACTATCCATTGAATGTGTAGAATAGCCTTCGTTCGCTGAAGAATAGAGTAATTGAAAGAAAATGTTATTATAGTACCGTTAATGCTTCGTAGCACAGCAAAACCAGTCTTCAGTTAGCTTAAATTGAATGAAAAGTTGATACTGTCCTGGGAAGATTAAGCGCAGTATCTGAAAATTGTTCTCATTTTTGTATTCATTTATTTTTCAATTAATTAATGGATTAATTTTTTTTGCCTTTTTGTCATCTGTTGCACTTAAGCTTTGTTGTACAACTTGGTTATTTGGTTTTCGATGAAAGTAAATAACGAAAAAAGCATCAAATTCCTACTTTTCCATATTGTTGGACCATTCACGAAAAACTCAACACTCTGTCCCGCACGTGAGGCTTCATATATTTCATTAAAAAGTAATAATTTTAACGGGAGATGACGAAATTTTTTGCTTAGAAAATCACACAAGTTTGTAGTTTATTAAGCAGAAATTAATTGTTCATTAATATTTAAAAGTATTGTTTTTAATAAAATATATGAGGCGTCACGTGCGGGACAAAATAACCGTTTTCCATGAAATGGCTCTGTTAGTGGGTGGTTCTCTGCAAATAGGCCAAAAATTAGTAAAGATTTTTTTTTTTTTTTTTTTGCTTTCAACTTCGTTGAAAGCACAAGGTTTATTTTTTATGAGTTAATTTATGAGTTAATCTGAGCTCATCCATATTAGGAAAATTATTGGCGATCATCAATCATAATTACTTTTTGCGCAATTTTTCTTTTTCTTTTCTTTTCTTTTTTTTTTTTTTTTTCTTAATGTACAAGTGAGAAAGTGATGCCTATTATAACCTTTACCTAAATGAAAATGGCTCCACGGTTCGTCTGTTAAATAGCATTTATTTTACAACAGCAATAATTTAATTTTAATCCCATAACATAATAGCATAAATTCGTCACTCCATCATAAGTTACATCACTCCCTTACTTAAGAGGGTATATGAGAGAGTGATGAATTTTAATTAAATGGCCATTAATTTTTTTTCACATTTATCTGAACTGAGATCAGGTTTAGTGAGCTTTAACTATACCTAAATATAAATCAATGGTAGTAAGAAATTTTTATTATATACCGTAGGGTGGTTCAAAAAGTTTTCCTACTTTCAGCTAGAGTCCAGGACACCCTCTATTTTTTTAGACTTAATAATAGTATTATGCTGTAAAAATTTTAGGTTTTGATTCAAATTTTAAGAGGGTCCTGGATGTTCCCTCAATTTAAGATTGGCCGTAGCATGAAAAATGTCACAAATTTAGAAACATTTACCAGCTGTTTTTTTTTCCGGTCTCCAGCTGGGTTTTTTTTTTTTTTTTTTTTTTTTGTAAATAATTATTTTATTGCAATGTATATGCATATTTGTAGTTACTTTCTTCTATATCTAATATATAGAAAAAAGTATTGGATTCGTGCAAATTTTCGAATTTCGAAGGATTCGAACGTTTTGAGGTGTGCTGAGTCCATTTCGACCATTTTTACTTTCTTCTATACCTAATATATAGAAGAAAGTATTGGATTCGTGCAAATTTTCGAATTTCGAATTTTAACGGATTCGAACGTTTTAAGGTGTGCTGAGTCCATTTCGACTATTTTTGGAAAATGTCTGTCTGTCTGTGTGTATGTGTGTGTGTATGTGTGTGTGTATGTGTGTCACGTCTGTGTGTGACCAGTTTTTTGTGGCCGCTCTACAGCAAAAACTACCGCATAAAATCGAACAAAATTTGGTACACATATGTGCCCCTATGTGAACTTGTGCCCATTGGTTTTTGGCGCGAATTCCTCCAAGGGGGATGGAGCAATGGGATGTTTTTTGAGTTTTGAGTGACTGCTATTCCCCAGGAAGTATCTGGCGGAATCAGACAAAATTTGGTCCATATGTTGTCCCCAACAGGTACAGATCCTGATTCAATTTTGGTGTCAATAGCTCAAACGGGGGTTGAGCTATAGAACGTTTTTTTCCGTCAATTGTGACTGCTGTATCTCAATAAATAATGAACGTAATCAAACAAAAATTTATCGACAAGTAGCCCTTAGAGGGTATAAGAAATGATTCTATTTTGGTGTCAACAGCTAAAAACGGGGTGGCGCAATCGAACGTTCTTTTTTTTTCCATTGTGAGTGCCATATCTCAAGAAGTAATGCTACGTTCTGGATGAAATTTGGAATAAATATGAATCCATATGTAAACAGGCGTTGGTTTAATTTTGGCGCCAATCGCTCCATGGGGGGCTGATTTTTTTTTATTTGCGTGAATAAAAATAGCTTTTTAATTGAACAATAAGAAAGATAAATCTTAACAGACTCGTCTGCGTTCAGCTCGTGCTTTTAATTGCATGGAAATGATCCGAAATATTATCTCAATGATTTAAAATTTTTAACTGTTGCCATCTTGTGTCTGTTAACAGATAAATGTTTGTAATTATTTTAAGCAAGGCTTTTAAAATAATTTTCAATTTTCATTCTTTGCTTTGCTTTTGAGATAAATCAGGAATTGGGATGGTCATCAAGTTTTGGCATGTGTAATTTTGTTTTCGTTGGGAATATTGCTTCCTCCTTAAGAACGGGGAGGGATCAGAATTATAAGAAAGATATAGAAGAAAGTTTCGTGATGGCCACAACATACTAGTTGTAAAATGTCTGTCTGTCTGTGTGTGTATGTGTGTGACCAGGTGTTTGTGGCCACTCTACAGCAAAAACTACCGCATGAAATCGAACGAAATTTGGTACACGTATGTGCCCCTATGTGAACTTGTGCCCATTAGTTTTTGGCGCGAATTCCTCCAAGGGGGTGGAGCAATGGGACGTTTTTTGAGTTTTGCGTGACTGCTTTTCCCCCGGAAGTAACTGGCAGAATCAAACAAAATGTGGTCCATATGTTGCCCTTAACAGGTACAGGTCTTGATTTAATTTTGGGATCAATAGCTCAAACGGGGGTTGAGCTATAGAACGTTTTTTGTCGTCAATTGTGACTCCTGTATCTCAAGAAATAATGAACGTAATCGAACAAAAATTTATCGACAAGTAGCCCTTAAAGGGTATAAGAAATGATTCTATTTTTGCGTCAGCAGCTGAAAAGGGGGGTGGCGCCATCGAACGTTCTTTTTTTCCCATTGGGAGTACAATATCTCAAGAAATAATGCTACGTTCTGGATGAAATTTGGAATAAATATGAATCCATATGTAAACCGGCGTTGGTTCAATGTTGGCGCCAATCGCTCCATGGGGGGCTTATTTTTTTATTTTTGTGAATAAGAATAGCTTTATAATAGCAACAATAAGAAGATAAAGAAAGAAAAATTGTAATAGACTGTCGTCTGCGTTTATCTCGTGATTTTAATTGCATGGAAATGATCGGAAATATTCATTTCAATGATTTAAAATTTTTAACTGTTGCCATCTCGTGTTTGTTAACAAATAAATGTTTGTAATTATTTTAAGCAAGGCTTTTAAAATAATTTTCAACTTTCATTCTTTGCTTTGCTTTTGAGATAAATCGGGAATTGGGATGGTCGTTAAGTTTTGGCGTGTGTAATTTTGTTTTTGTTGGGAATATTGCTACCTCGTCAAGCATGGAGAGGGATCATAATCATACGAAAGATATAAAAGAAAGTTTCGTGATAGCCACAACATACTAGTGTATATTATAATATGTAGCATGTTTTTTACAGTTCAATGTATTTTTTAACCCCACTCTCTATACCTATGAAATGTGGGGGAAGCGGTTGAGCAACCTCTTTCAGTTTAAATAGGAAGCAAAAATTCTTCCAGTACACTACTATACGCAAGTCTAAAAATATTGAGGGGTGTCTTGTTATCTAGGACAGGGCTCTCCAATCTACGGCCCGCGGGCCGGATCCGGCCCGCTAACAGATTTTGTCTGGCCTGCAGGAATCCTACAAATATTTTTTTCCCTTTCGAAGCAGAGACAGTCTCGTTGTAAATATAATTGAGACATTTTTTTTATTTTCCAATAATTATTTAAAATCTTTTTACCGTTTATTTTAATCGTTTTTAATCATTTTGTACCATTAACTACGAGTGCAGCACCCATCTCTCTTTTTGCTCGTTCCGGGAACAAATCTCTTTTCTTCGCGCCACATTCTCCTGGAAGTCCCTGGGCATTTCTTGGAGAGTAATGTGACCGGGACAAAATTTTTAGAAAAATACGTGAAACCATTTCTAATCTTGGGTTTTATTTTTAAACACCTGAAAGGTGTTACTACAGATGGTGAAAAAATGTGTATTCCAGGGCCCAATTTCCCAATAGGCAGAATAGGCAGCTGCCTACGGCGGTGAAATTTTCAGGGGCGGCAAATTTTGCTTTAGATATACATTTTTTAAATGACTTTTTTTATTCTTGAAAGTAAAATATTAGCATTCTTTGATTTTTCACAGAGAAAATTTTTTCTCGAAATTTAATAATAATTACTTTCACACATCTTATGAAAATCAAATGTTTTTCAATCATGGTAACTGATGAGCTTAAATATAAACAGAGGTGCATCGAGCTAAAATATTTGGGCGATGGAGAAGGATAAGGGGGTAGGAATTGGGAGTAGGAAAATTCTATTGTTCCGAATTATAAAATACGAGATTATACGCATATCATACATGGGTACATAACATCTAATGAGAAGGAACGTTAGGCATCATTAAAAAACAGTTTTAAAAATTGAAAAAAAAAAAAAAAGAATATGTTGCAATATTATCTACAAATTTTCCGAATCTTCAGCAAAATTTGCCGAATAAGGAATTTTTTGGGAGATCGCAGTGACTTCCCATCGGTGCGCCCCTGAATGTGAAACGTCATCATTTCTTCATAAAGTTGACAGTTTAAATTTCGGGAGAACTTTTTAGCGTTTTTTTTTTTTTTTTTTTGAGTTTTTGCTTCTCTTATGGGGAGGGGGCGGCAGATTTTAAATCTGCCTAGGGGCGTCATGGGGCTAGATTCGGCCCTGGTGTGGTCCCAAAATAGGAGTAGTTGGAAACATTTCCAATTTTATAAAAACAGTTGGAGGTGTTCATTCCATGTTTTTTCACTGCATTATCCATCAACAAGCCTTGTGGGGGGGGGGGGGGACACTTGAAAGTAGCTGAAGTAATGAACGTAGCTGTCAAAACAGTTAACTTCACATGATCAAGTTTCCACAAACATCGTCAATTAAAAAAATTTCTTGTTGAAATTGACAGCGTTTACCCAGATGTTCCGTTGTGAAGTTCGCTGGTTGAGCAGAGGCAATTATTGCTGCGGTTTTTTGAACTTCGAGAAGCGACTGACATTTTTACTCGTATGACTGAACATCATCGACCTGTATCTTAACTTTCTGACAGTGTATTTCTAGGAAAACTCTCTTACGTTGTTGATATATACTACAAGAAAGCTACAAGAAAGGTAACCTACTTCCATTTTACAGTTCTCTACCAGAAAAATATTTTAAGATCTGAAAAAATCATGCTAGAGCTATGTTTTTTCTATTTGTATCCACTTACAAATATGTACAGACATTTTCAAAATTAAAGTATACTAAATCTAAGTAAGATCTTTTTTATCAGACGAACATTTAAAATCCCTCTTAGTCTTAATGATCGGAGCTACGAAGTTTGTCCCTGAAATAGACTGAAATTTTAAGCGGTAATCAAATGCAATCTTCTCATTATTTTTTTAACTTTTAAAAATATTTTAAAAGCTTTATACACGTGTTGAGTTTTTATTTATTTCCAAGATTTTTATCTTCATTAATTCAACAAAATAATCTTGTATTACATTGCAATAATTTTGTCTTGAATCACTCACTCATTAGCTTTATTAAAAAATAAAAGAAATAATTTAAAAAAAAATTCACTTTATTTTGCGACAAAGAATACTTTTTATTTCAGTTTTCTGTATTATTCTACATTTTACAAGACCCCCTATCGTTATATTATTAGAGATTTACGGGCGCTCAAAATATAATTTAATTTAGCGAAGAGCAAATTTGAATAAGGATATATAGCAACTTAGAAGCAAGCCCAGAAATGTTCAAAAATCACCACTGAGCGCTTAGTTAAAAAAAGAAAATCTTTGTATATTCGCAATGCGAGTGTGGGGGATGGGGTAGCGCTAAATAGACCATCTGAGCAAAAACATTGTTGGATCGGCCCTCCTCGTCTCCAAAAATTTACAATGTGGCCCGCGAGTGAAAAAGGTTGGAGACCCCTGATCTAGGAGAAACTTTTTTTACGTGTATTTTTTCACCACCCTAATATACCGGTATCCAGTAGGAGCTGATGAGGGAGTGATAAGTGGGAAAAACTCTGTCTCCTCTCTGTGAACATTTTCCTCTTGAGAACAATCGAACTAAAAATTAAGTTACTTTTTTTTCTGATTCAATGCGTTGTGATGGCTACCAAACATTCTAATTCTATTAGTGGTGGTTAATGGTGACCATTAATGAAGACGGTGGACCTCCGACCGGCTATCATCGAACTCTGAACCCTGAACGAAACCTCCGGTCACAGGTCCGATACCTTGCTGATCAGGCCACCGCGGCCTCCATTATTCATACTACGGAAGAAAAAAAGGAGTCAGTCGATATGGACTAAAATCTTCTTTTCTAATTGGTTATATGATATTTTGATAAGGAGCTGTAGCCGACCCGCGCGAAGCCTTCGCGCTTGATAGCGGTAATTTAAAAATCCGAATTTTCTAACGGCATTTGATTGAGAAACAATAACAATGAATTGTTTAGGCAGGGTAAGGTGGAACACATTGTTACACAGTAAAAAAATTCTGAAACGTTACTGGGTATTTCCGTGTTACGTTTCGGGATTATTTTTCGTTATTAGCGAACCCGATAAGCTTTAAAATGAGGGGTAAATCATTAAATTTGATCAAGAAATAAGGAAGTTATCGCGTAGCCACAGAAGAACAAGCTACACAAAAAATAAATAAGATATGCAAAATAAAATGAACACCAAATTTAAATCTTTGAATTAAAACGCTTACTTTTTCCTTTATATATTTAAGTTTTTAAGAAGCAGTCTGAGTATGAAATTTGACTTCATTCTGTAAAATCGAACAAAAGATTTCCTAAGAACGAAAAACGATTTCAAAAAATGCAGAAACTCACTACGAACCAAATGCTACTTTCATGGTCGAAGCTTATCAAGCAATGGAAAAGAATCTAACGAAACTTCGAAATATTTTCAAAGAAAATAACTAAAGCTACTCCTTATAATATGTAAATTTGAAATAATTAATTAGAAATTCTGGGGTTTTGTTAAGGTTATTTACTTTACAAACTAAAATAATAATAATAATAACAATAATACCGTAACAGATTTTTCAAAATTGAGCAACTTTCTCCTGTTTTAATCCTTATATATTATTTTTGTAGCCTCTTTTTGGTTTCTACGCCAGATTTTCCTCAATTCTTGATCGATTTCTTTGATTTACACCTTATTTTAAAGCTTATGGTGCTGGCTACTGTCGAAAAATAGACCCACAGTATAAAAATTGTTTTTTTCAGCCGAAAAACCTGTTTTAAAGAACCAGAATGAGGTTTTCGGTTAAACTTATAACTCTAACTTGCACTATGACCGACAGAGCTGAATAGCTTGATCGGCAGAGCTTTCTCCTCGTAACCAGGAAAATGAATGTTCGGGCCCACGTCCGGACAATCTGCATCAAAAAATTTGCGCGCATTACATGAACACTTAATAAAGTGAATAACAAATACGAGGGAATAGAATACATGAGAAGGAAACGCTCCTTGCTGTTATGAAAACTTGATCTAGCATTGTGCTTATTCTTCTAAATTGTACTTCTAAATTGTAAAGCTTTTTTTTTTTTTTTTTTTTTGTTTGTTCTTAAAGTTTTGGCTCCAGTAAGAAATTTAAAGTATAATGTAAGCAAAAATATAAGTATCAGGTTTAAGATTTCAGACTACAATGGAATTTTTTGTTCAGAAAAATATAATAAATTGTATATTGAAATATAGATTCTTCTAATGAGTTTTTGACTCTCTGTACAAATAAAAAAAATTGCTACCTCAATTTGAAGGGTAAACTACTTTTTTTCTTCTTTTTGTAAAAAACAAATAGCCTATTACATTTTTAATACATTCGAAAAGCTACGCTAAAAAAAAAGAGCTTAGTTCAAATTATTTTGTATTTTAACCGTGCTGTTAAATAATGAACACGTGCTGCCATCTGAGTCATAACGGTTCAAGCAACCTGTGGTAACAAATTGTAAAAAATTTTAAAAATAAAAGCATTTCGCTTCAATTTCTTATCCTATATATCATTCCCCTCTCATTTTAAAACTTATCAGGCTGGCTAATGACGAAAAATACACTTACGGTCAAAAAACTAGATTTTCGGAAACGCCTCTTGCTGTTTCAAAACCTTGATGCAGCCTGAAGTTCTTATGCAGATTTTTTTTTTTTTAAAGCAAAGTTCTAACACAATTTTCCAATTTTTTACGTCGCTTTCGGCAAGAAAAAAAAAACCTGTGTGTATGTGTGTGTGTTTTTTTTTTTTTTTTTTTTTTTTTTTTTTAATAAAGCTTAAAAGCACTGGACTTAGTTGTTCGGTTAAATTGATAAGTCTTTTTTTTTTCGATAGAGCGTTCAGCTATAAACTAACGGAACTTCGGGCAAGCTCGAACTGCCCGACATAATAGCAAATTTTGATTAATATTACACATTACTTGTACTCATAACATACAGCAGATAACACACGAAATAAAATAAATGCAATGGGAATTCTACTTGGTGTTTCGACTCCTTTATGCAGGCTACAGTTATCATTCGGATAAGTTGACTGTTAATCGAGGGTATTCTTCCTTTTTTTAATGCTTTGACTTCATCCAGACCACTCAGCATAATGTAAGCATAAAAAGTATTAGATTTACCTCAAGGAAATCCTTTTTGTGCAGAAAAACATTTTTAATGTATGCTGAAATGTAGATGTTTCTAATAACAGTATTCGACCTTTTGTATAAATGAAAAAATACTACACCAAATTAAAACTACGAGTTTCACCCAGTAAACCTTTATTTTTTTTTATTCGCGCGATTACGATATAAACCATTAAAATTATTATCAACTTCATTAGTAAGAAATCATTTTCTACTCATATGCTTTCTGCTGAAAAAAAAAAAAACATTTTTTCTGCGTTCGAAAAATTACACTTAAAATTCGGACTCAATTCAACTGGTTTTGGTTATGAATTTAAAGTGTTTCGATTAAAAGAAAAACGTGTGCGGGCATTTAAGCTGTAACGGTTAAAGCAGCCTGCTGTGGGAAATTGTTCAATATTCAAAAAAAAAAAAAAAAAAACACTTATTTTCAATCGAATTTATTACTTCTCTAGAATGTTTGTTTCAATCGCTACGTGAGACCTTCCTCATTCTTTAATCAAATTCCATGTTTTACGAATAATTTTAAATCGTATCATCCTGGCTAATGACAAAACATAGACGCATGATTTTATTTTTTTCCGGCAAAAGCTTTTTTGCTGTTTTGTATTACGCATTTTTTCAATGAATAGCATTAGCAATTGCTGGATTCGTTGGGGTGCCGTGCTGTTAAGGAGAATGTCGCCAGTTTGAATCTGTGCTAATAAATATGTCTTTATTGTTTCTTTTTTTTTCCGTCAGATGCTCACATGGGCAGGACTGTATTTGCCACAACCTGTTTTTTTTCACATGCAAAATTACTTCTTTTTCACGAGTCACTCAGTCACACTTTTAATATTTATTCTTGCATTGAAAATACGTACAACCAAAAGGTGAGTGATGATCAAATTATCACAACGTTGAATCTAACGAGGTTTTTTTTTTACTGATGTCTTTAAATTACATGCTTTCTCTTCTGCGCTTACTTTTTTTCGGTTCTTCTTCATAATGTTCTTCCTTTGAAATTTTTAAAGAGCCAAATGCCTTATGAAACGATTCGAAGCACAGTGCGGAGTTCCGCACGGGTCGACTAGTTAAAACTTATTTTAATTCTGAAGCTACGGCTGGGTCAAATAAAACTAGTATGTTGTGGCCATCACGAAACTTTCTTCTATATTTTTCCTTTTTCTGATCCCTCCCCATGCTTGACGAGAAAGAAATATTCCTAACAAAAACAAAATCACACATGCAAAAACTTGACGACCATCCCAATGTCAGAATTATTGTAAAAGCAAAGCAAAGAGCTAAAATTGAAAGTTATTTTAAAAGCCGTGCTTGAATTAATTACAAATATTTGGTTTATTAACAAACATAAGATGGCAACAGTTAAAAATTTTAAATCATTGAGATAATATTTCCGATCATTTCCATACAATTAAAATCATGAGAAATACGCAGACGACAATCTATTACGATTTATCTTTCTTATTGTTGCATTAATAAAGCTATTTTTATTCGCAAAAAAAAAAAAAAAAAAAAAAAAAAATCAACACCTCTTGGAGCGATTGGAGTCAAAATTGAACCAAAGCCTGTTTACGTATGGATTCACATATATTCCAAATTTCAACCAGAACGTAGCATTACTTCTTGAGATAGGGCGCTCACAATGGAAAAAAAGAACGGGCGATTGCGCTACCCCCTTTTTAGCTCTTGACACCAAAATAAAATCAGCTCTTATACCCACTAAGGGCTACTTGTCAAAAAAATTTTGTTTGATTCCGTTCGTTATTTCTTGAGATACAGCAGTCACAATTGACGACAAAAAACGTTCTATAACTCAACCCCCGTTTAAGCTATTGACACCAAAATTGAATCAACACCTGCTCCTGTTAGGGGCAACATATGCACCAAATTTTGTTTGATTCCGCCAGTTACATCCTGAAGAATAGCAAGCACGCGTAACTCAAAAAACGTCCCATTGTTCCACCCCCCTTGGAAGAATTCGCGCCAAAAACCAATGGGCACAAGTTCACATAGGGGCACATGTACTAAATTTCGTTCGATTTCATGCGGTAGTTTTTGTTGTAGAGCGGCCGCAAAAAACTGGTCACACACAGACGTGACACACACACACACACACACACACATACACACACACACACAGACAGACAGACATTTTCCAAAAATGGTCGAAATGGACTCAGCACACCTCAAAACGTTCGAATCCGTCAAAATTCGAAAATTTACACGAATCCAATACTTTCTTCTATATATTAGATATAGAAGAAAGTAAAAAAGGAGTTATCATGAAAAACTTTAAAGTTGTTACTCATTTTAACATGTAAACGACCCTTTAACCAAATTTTAGCAATGCAATTTAAATGTATATTATTCCTGAAAAATTGACCACTTTTTCAGAATGATGGTTGATGGTCCCTATTTAAATTTGAAAGGGAAAATATCAAAGAATATAACCGCATTGATCCTTACTTAACTTTTGATAAATCATAGCTAAATATTTACATGTGTTTAAATAGAAAACTGCTAATAAACAAAACATAATGCATGGAATTAGGTTTTCAAAGGAAATAAATCAAGCAGAATACAATTGCTTGCATTGTTGCGCGAACAAAGAGGATGGGAAGCTTAAATAACTCAGAATCATCAGCAAAAAAGAGAAATTATTTCAACTGTAGATTTCAAAATCTTTATTTATCCTCCTTAATGGAAAGGTAAGTCTTTTCGTGACAAATTTCTTCTGACTATATTATTGCTTTAATTGTGTGTTCTTATCAAAATGTTTCTAGACCGTGGCTTAAAAGAGGAAAAAAATATAATGCGTTAATTAACTAGGTGTTTTAGAAGTGCTTTTATCAAAGTTATATTTTTTAACAATACTACCAATTTTTTCTGCAGAAAGATTATATTTCTTGAATAAAGACTTCACATTCCGCAAACTGTCTAAATATGTTGTTTTGTTGTCTTGTCTCGTGCACATGTGTGTATATAGTATAGTTTAAATTAGACCGAATGCATTACAGGTAGCCTTCACGATCTCAAGGTAGTTGTCTTCATAGAGGTCAGTGTGAGAGTATTCAGTGATTCGTAGACGCTTCCTCTGGATGGCAGGACAGGAAAGGAAGCAATCTGGATTAGTTCGTATTCGTTATAGAGCAAGAGCAATGAGCACCAGACCTACGTCATAGTATAAAAGCTGAAAATTTTTCTGCGTAAGCTCATCGCCGCAGGTAAGAAAGATTTGCTATTATTTATGCTGAGTCACGCAGGCTTTCGCAGGAAACAGGTAACAAAAGTGCGTCAAAAACTAAGCATCATTGAGTCATTCCATGTCAAGTGATCTTGTCGTCTCCCCCGGCCCCAATTTGAACGAAATTTTATAGAGGTGCAGACACGCGTTTGAAACTAACCTATACAAAATTTCTTCTTCCAAGACATAAATCCTGATGATCTAGAATTAATTTAAAAAAAAAAAGAGGATTCAATATGGCGAATCAGCTTTGTGAAACAAATTGCCATGTTTAGACGGATTCTGCATTGGAGGCCATTTTGGAGCCCAATTAATTTGCATAGGTTAGTTTCAAAGACATGTCTGCACCTCTCTAAAATGTCCTCCGAGTCGGAGATGGTTGGATGGGAACCACCAGGTCACGTGACTTGGAATAAATCTACAATGCATAGTTTTTGTAGCAATTTTACGCACCTTTGTTTCCTGTTTTCGGCCGAAGCCTGCGCCACTCAGCTTAAATAATAGCGAACTTTTCTTACCTGTTGTGAAGTGCTTACGCAGAAAACGTTTGGGCCTTTATATTATGACTTAGGTCTGGCACTGGCACTCATGGACTATTACAGTTCCTGAAGTTACAATCCTTAATCAAGTTGAGTAGTTTTTTCGACATACAACATGAGTGGATGTCGAATGTGATGCAAATGCACATTTATGTTCAAAGGCACTGGAGTCCGAAAGTTAAACATAACTGATGATGATGTGAATATTTAAGAAAATCCGGATCAAAATGGAGATAAACGCAAAATGCAAGTGTAATGCAGTTAAACTAAAAGAAAATAATACCAAAGGGAGATGTTATTCACCTTTATTAGCCAAAGAAAAAAGGAATGAAGAATATTTTACACTTTAAAAAATAATGTAGAAATGCATTGAATGTTACGAGTTATTTGAAACTAAAACTGTCTAGTTTCAATCCAGATATCAACTTCCTAGTAGAGGAAAAACACCGCCAAAAATCTCATGTAGCTCTAATCTTGATGACTTACAGTTATATGAGCTGATACCCCTCCCCCCTCCTCTTAAAGTAAATTTTGGCGGTGCACGTAATATAAAGCATGTCAGTGGGCCTCAATAATTTTTTATACAAAACTGGTGGGCTGCACAACTAAAAAGGTTGAAAGCCGTTGCTTTAGGAGGACAAGACATAATCATGGGCTGATAACACATAAAAGAGCAAGATAAAGACGATGACTGTGACAGATTTGGAATAATGCTGGGCCTCCTCATCCTGGGTGCACCACGAGGAGGCATGTCACACTACACCCCAACGCCCAGAAGCAGCGTGTGCAACTGGCTATATCTACGCACGAGCGAATGATTTTGTCGAAATTCATAGACGCAGTAAGCGAGTTCTCATTATAAGCGAGGGCGGTATAGCAAAACCACGAAGCCACTCCGAGCTGGAGGGCTCGGAGACCAGCTCAATTTGTGTCCGCGCCCCGGGAGAGAGGGTTTTTTCGCGCTTCTCTCTCTGCAGAGTGGGTCCATTTATAATTCAGCGCGAAAAGTTGCTGCTCCGAAGATTGCAAGAAAGGCGCGCTTTGTGTCTCGGGGGAGCATTGAAAAGCCGGGCGTAATACGCGCACTTTGAGCACACATATGCAACAACAAAACGGAGAGGCAGGTTTTCCCCATGAATAGGGAAACGGGAGCCCCTTTTGTGGCGGCGCATAATGAAAGACACGGGACAAATAGGTTCCCCATTCACCGGGAATCGCCGGTTATTATTGCTCCGTGTAACGAGATCAATAGGGAGCCCCATTCAACCTGATTTGCCCATTGTCTGATCCGAAATTGAAAAGCATTGAGACGCGGACGCTCTAAGGCCTGTCATTCAAAGCCGCCTCAATGCAAGGTAAATAAGCGGGCGACACTCTCCGCCTCGGCGGCAGCCCCCACGGCGGATAATTTCGTTTTTTTTAAACAACTCTCTTTCTTGGGAGAGAGCTTTTTCTTCGGGGAGGGGATTTATTTCGCGCTGAGAGGATGTTTGATTTTGTTTGCGCGATAAAAAGCTTATGCGGTTTGTTAAACTTCCAGAAAAGGGAGGGGGGGGGATGAGAATTAAATGTGTTGAAAAACTTTTCCACTCCGCCGGACGGTGAATGGGAGAGAAAACTGTCTTGGGCAGATCGATGACGTCATCGCAGGTGATTCCAAATCATTAGAGGTATTAACACAACTTTGTTGCACATTTTGAGGGAATTCAGTTAAAAAGTGGATGGATTGGAAGGGGAGTAAATTTGTTGTTTGCGGGAACCTCCTGTGTTCGAAATGCGGTTGATGATGGAGTGAGCTTTCCGTGAAGGTGGTGCAACAATTACGAAGGAATTTAGAGCAGTTTCTATTCAACTAAAAAAAGGACCCATGATCTAAAATCAAGTGCTTTCGCAATTAGGACTCGACCGATGGCATTTTTTGGCTGATGGGCCGATGCCGATTGTTGGCCGATTGTTCAAAGATGGCCGATGGCCGATTGTTCAAAGATGGCCGATGGCCGATTGTTTTTCTCAAAATGGCCGCTTGCCGATGGCCGATTGTTTTTCTCAAAATGGCCGATGGCCGATGGCCGATGCCGTTGGCCGATGGCAAAAAAAAAAAAATCTGACGGAAATAAATTGATAAGATTGTCAGGGAGTTAAAGGATCATTTATTCATTTCACTTCACTTCCTTTCTTTGAATAAACAATTGTAATCACAAAAAAAATATATCAGATTTCTACCTAAATTTCTATTTTACGATCACCCAATTTAAACTTCACAAGTTTTTTCGGCACATCTGTACATGCATATGTACATAAGAACATGACCGAAAGATCCATTTTGAACACCTCCTCAGTTAATTATCGCAAGGTCTCTTGTGATGTCTTCATGCGCGTAAACTTGCGTCACTCGAAAATGTTATAAAATAGTAAGTTGAAAACTCATACATACGTAGTATGATCTAAAACTTCGAAGACAAGCTGTATAAAACCTTACCCCGAATAGTTCACATAACCGAAGCACATCTATCTACTTAAATAGTCACCTTGAACGACTATGCACTTCTGCCAACGTTCGTATAGATTTTAGAAGCGCTCCTGGCAGCCATTTTCACAACCTCCTGTAACGCCTCTTGCGCTGCTTCTTTAACTTCATCGAGAGGAAGAAGGCGACTTTCATGTTGAGGATTCACGGTTCGATTGATCAATACTCGGATACGACAAACAAATAATATAACGTTTCGTCGGACTTAGTTCCGTGTGACTTTTACCTGTTCCCAACAAAAAAACATTCGTTTTCTTCCGTAAGGAGAAGATAAAGTTGCATCGTTGAAGGTTACGAAAAATGGTTCCAGGAGTGTTTCCAACAGTTATATGAACACTGGCAGAAGTACATAGTCCCTCAAGGTGACCCTTTGAAGGTGGATGTGCATCGATAAAGTGAACTAATCTCAATAACGTTTTATACAACTTGTCCCTGAATTTTTGGATCGTACTACGTACAATCTGTATAGGTGTAGTTATGCTTCTCCCTTTTTGACTGCTGTATGATGAAAGAGAAAGAACAACAGCCAAAAAAAAAAAAAAAGAAAGAAAGAAAAAGAAAGAAAGAAAGAAAGAAGGAAAAAAGGGAAGTAAAACAAAGACACTGTTTAATAACAAATTGTTTTTTTTAACTGAAAATATAACTAAGATTTCAGTAATATTGTAATAATGTATGGATTTAGGTACAATATACATAATTAAAAAACATGAAATTATGTTGTTTAATCATTAAAAAAAAATTAAGAATAAAAATATGAAACCGTCAACAAATTACGCAATTAAAACGGAAAGATTGCAAGTAGACATTTTTTAATCATCAAATTAAACAAAAAAGGTAACAGATAAATTACAATATTAAATCAAAATAGGAATATTTTTATTTTTTTAAAATTCATGAATAGAAAAGTTTGCATTTTTCATAAAAGCAATAACAGTAACAAATTTTGCTGAAAAAAGAAATAGTCAAAAGCGTTTCAAAGTGAAGTGGTTGCTTGATGAGCAAAAAGCTTCCCGCCAAGCAAGATAAACAATTTAAAAGATCTATCCATATTTCTGAGGAGTTGAAGGTGGGAGCAGGTTCTAATGGAAGTAGCTGTGATGAAAAAGGAGAAGAGGGAGGATGATTGTTTGTCAGATACTTGGCAGGCAAACTAGATATCATAACTTTTTATGACTGAGGGTTTTTGGGTTTAGGATGCAGGTTTTCTTTTTTGTGCGGAAAAGTTAAATGTTTTCTTGCCGGGGAAATTTTTACAACAGGATTGTTTTTGATGAGATTGCAGATTACGCGTAATCAACTGCATTTTGGCGTGCTAATAATCGAGCTTGGGCCACTAGAGACATTTTATGCGATTGGTTCCACAGTTCTTTCCCCAGAAGTAAAGTTATAAAACTCACATTGTTCAGAACTCACTGGAAGAAGAGCTTTAAGGAGTGACAAAGGAGGTCAAAACCAACGAGGATATCGACGTCGGTGACGCACAACTAAAAAAGTTCACATTGAAAATGTTGAGCCATTCCTAGACAATAGAAATGATCTTTCGTATTTTTGTTTGTAGAGGAAGATTCTTTCATGGAAATGCCGCAAGTGATCATGGATGCGTTCATGCTCTGCAAAGAATTGCAGAGAAGAATTCTTAATGACTGCCAAAAGACTATCATAGCCAGCTCCTCTTTATAAACAGACGACGGAATCAATTTATGTTTTCTTTACGCATGTTGTGCATAAAAGTCGATGTAACTAACATTAAACTTATTATACAATTAGTCATCGCTAGAATGAAGTGTTTTGTTATCTACGGAACCATAACCCCATTTTAACACTAGTATTAGGTCTTAATTTACGCGGCATTTCCGTGGAACGTAACCCCCGCGTAAAACGAGGGTCGACTGTATAGCAAATGTTGCAATAGCGCGAGAGGCCCCATAGTCATAGGGACCCCGTAGGAGTTACAAAAATGCTTATGATAAATGTTTTACAACTTCCGTGATAGAGAAATAGACCCAAAATATATTTCGACGGGCCCCAAACTTGGAACTTCGCTGAATCGATACAGAAAAGACTGCATTACTGTGATTCATATTAAGAAAATCGAAAAATTTAAAATCACCTTCGGTTCAACGGGAATCTAACAAAATGACACAAAAACCGGTTTCGCTAGCTCATATTTGTTTCCATGGTCTCCAATTCGGTAATATATCACCAAATGATCGCCAGTCTGAAATGCTATATTAGTTTCCATTGAAATAAGTAATTAATAGCCACAAAAAAGTGAGTAAATAGGTTGTTTAGAACACCCGATCAAAAAAGGAAGTGCACAACTGGAAAGTACGCACACCCCACATGCAAAAATTTAACCTTCTACAGCTTACCATTTTTATTTTCTTCTATATCTAATATATAGAAGAAAGTATTGGATTCGTGCAAATTTTCGAATTTCGAATTTTGACGGTTTCGAACGTTTTGAGGTGTGCTGAGTCCATTTCGACTATTTTTGGAAAATGTCTGTATGTATGTGTGTGTGTATGTATGTGTGTGTGTATGTATGTGTGTGTGTATGTGTGTGTGTGTGTCACGTCTGTGTGTGACCAGTTTTTTGTGGCCGCTCTACAGCAAAAACTACCGCATGAAATCGAACGAAATTTGGTACACATATGTGAACTTGTGCCCATTGGTTTTTGGCGCGAATTCCTCCAAGGGGGGTGGAGCAATGGGACGTTTTTTGAGTTACGCGTGCTTGCTATTCCTCAGGAAGTAATTAACGGAATCAAACAAAATTTGACCCATATGTTGCCATTAACAGGAACAGGTGCTGATTCAATTTTGGTGTCAATAACTCAAACGGGGGTTGAGCTATAGAACGTTTTTTGTCGTCAATTGTGACTGCTGCATCTCAAGAAATAATGAACAGAATGAAAGAAAAATTTATCGGCAAGTAGTCCTTAGTGGGTATAAGAGCTGATTTTATTTTGGTGTCAACAGCTAAAAAGGGGGTAGCGCAATCGCCCGTTCTTTTTTTCCATTGTGAGTGCCCTATCTCAAGAAGTAATGCTACGTTCTGGTTGAAATTTGGAATATATGTGAATCCATACGTAAACAGGCTTTGGTTCAATTTTGACTCCAATCGCTCCAAGAGGTGTTGATTTTTTTTTTTTTTTTTTTTTTTTTTTTTTTGCGAATAAAAATAGTTTTATTAATGCAATAATAAGAAAGATAAATCGTAATAGATTGTCGTCTGCGTATTTCTCGTGATTTTAATTGTATGGAAATGATCGGAAATATTATGTCAATGATTTAAAATTTTTAACTGTTGCCATCTTATGTTTGTTAATAAATAAAATATTTGTAATTAATTCAAGTAAGGCTTTTAAAGTAACTTTCAATTTTCGCTCTTTGTTTTGTTTTTACAATAATTCAGACATTGGGATGGTCGTCAAGTTTTTGCATGCGTAATTTTGTTTTTGTTGGGAATATTGCTTCCTCGTTAAGCATGGGGAGGGATCAGAAAAAGGAAAAATATAGAAGAAAGTTTCGTGATGGCCACAACATACTAGTTGAGTTATGACTTATGAGAGATACATACGCACATCCAGTCGCAAGAAACAACGCAATAATTAACTTGTTTGGTATCTGAATGCAATATTAAAAACCAGTGTTGTTCCCATAAATTTTTTCTGGGGGTATACTCCGAGTAACCAGCTATGCACAATATGTGTATGCGATCATATACATAATATATCATAATATGAAAAATTTTGAAGCTTGAGGGTATACGCTATACGCCAAAAAAAAATGTTTGAGAGTATACGGCGTATATGGAGTATACCCTATGAGGACACCACTGTTCAAAACTATTTCAGGGGTGACTAAAATAGAAATTCATACTGAAATTTAAGTAAACAATTTTATATGAAAACAATAACCCCCTTTACTTTGTATTAAAAATTAATACAGCAATGGTCTTTTTTTTCGAAAACATCGGCCAATTCCATCGGCTGTTCCATGTGTTTTAAGGCCGATGGGCCGATGTTTCCTGCAAGTTAGCATCGGCCGCCGATGCCGATGGCTAAATTGTTGAACCATCGGTCGAGTCCTATTCGCAATAACTATTGACCTATAATCCGGCTCATTGGTGAAATTTACAAAAAGTGATGTGGAAACACCTGGTGTGTATAGGGGAGAAAAAAGGATCATTTCTGGTTTTAATTTTTGGTCTACTTCTTGTCAACTGGAAAGCGGGTATATGTATTCAAGACTACGTAGATGTGGGACCTGGACATCACCAGGTTGCAATGTGAACAGATGTTATTTTATTAAGTATTTCCGATATAAACGCCCGCTCAATGAACTACTAAGCTAATCAATAGCCTTAAAATATCAACATACAAAAGGATCAGCGTAACAAACACTAAGCGGATAGGCTTATTAAACATTTTTACTAGTAATAAAGCTCAAAGTCTCTCTGTCTGGATGTCTGTAGGATGTCTGGATCTCTGTGACTCGCATAGTGCCTAGACCGTTTGGCCAATTTTCATGAAATTTGGTACAAAGTTAGTTCGTAGCATGGGGGTGTGCACCTCGAAGCAATTTTTCGAAAATTCGATTTTGTTCTTTTTCTATTTCAATTTTAAGAACATTTTCCGGAACAAAATTATCATAAGATGGACGAGTAAATTACGAAATTATCATGACTTGGAATGGGAGAGCGAATGAACATAGCCGATTGGCGAGAAATTCGACATCCATTATTTGTAAATGTACAGGCGAACCGAATGACCTTTTAATTTTCAACTACGGGCAAAGCCGTGCGGGTACCACTAGTTAAAAATATAAAATCTGTACCTCAGAGCCAGAGGTACGTAAGTCACATTGTGATAATTTTACAGTAGAGGGGGGGAGAATTCTGAGCCATGCAAAGGATGGGACGTGCGCTTTTTTAACCCTGGTAAAAAATTGAAAATTATATTTTTTAAAGAATTACGTTCACATGGTTCGATGCGGAATAGGCTTCTACATCCAATGCACTGATAAACAGAAAATCGCAATTTTTGGACTTCTGACTCTGAGGTACAGAAATAACGACTCCATTGTCTTAATTAATCTTTCAAGTAGTGTAACGATCAATATCAGTAAACTCAACACATGAGAAAAAACAAGCTGAATGAAAGACGTCGCCATAAATTGACTAAGTATAGTAAAAGAAATTATGAGTTGAAGTAAACGACAAATGGAGTAATGATACAACTAAACATCATTAGAGAAATACGAAGTCAATGGTCAGTAAACAAAACGAACTGCTTTTTAGCTCTAGGGAACCTTCTTTTCCCCCTTTTTTTTCTTCTTTTCTTTTCTTTAAAAAAAAGAAGATTTTATATGCTTCGTATATACTCTATGAAAATTCTCACTTGCATTTAGTCTCAAGAACAGTATTTGGACCAGAAATACTGCAAAAAAAAAAAAAAAAAAGACTAAAGCCCCCCTCTCCTTCTTTTCTATGGTAACTAGTCATTGTTATTTCTGTCGTACACTCGTACACAATTTCGTTTAAATTTTATTGCTCCTTTTTTTGTATTATAGATAACTACAGTACAAGTTGGTGCATAGAAAGCACAGCAGAATGGTTATCACAAGACCAGCGCCATAACTGATTCTAAAGCCTAAGATTTCTGCTAGAAATTGTTCTCTTTATCTAGTTTCCAAATCTCGAAAAAGGCGGTGCTGTAACATTCGGGACTGGCTGAGAATGGTCCAGAAAGTACGAGACTTGGCGACGAATTTGACTCCAGGACGGAATTTCATTTCCAATATCAATTTAGCAATGTTGGCGAAAATTCCATTGAACCCCATGTCAAACCTTTGATGGCTTTAATACTGAAAACCTCTTTTCCTGACTCCAAACTATGCACCATCATAGAAATTGCTCTTCAGCGGTATTTCACTCTATAAAAATATTTTTTTGCTTCTTTTAACAGATAATTAAAAGACTCAGCATAGCTAAATCTGTACCTCAGAGCCAGAACAACGCAAGTCACATAATCGCTACTTAACAGGAAAGAGGAAAAAACGTTTGTCTGGTACTTGTTCCGCTCTGAGGTACAGAAATTACAAACTATCTGCATTTAAAATATAATTAACAGCAAAATATCATTGAATCTTTTCATTTTGAACTAGAGTAAACTCCCGATTACCCGCGGATTAGGGTGGCACGGTAACCGCGGAGAAGCGAAACCGCGGATAATCCGAATTATAGGTAAAAAACGATACTGGTGTATACAATAGCTAAAAAAATAGGAATAAAACTCACACATATACAGAAAAGTTATAGCTAAGAACAATAACATTGATCATAAAAAATATATGAAAAAGCTAAAAACAAACAATAAACAATCATAAGTCACCACCGTTGAAGAAAAAAAATTGTTAAAAGACACGCGGATAATCCGACCGCCGATGATCGGGAGTTTACCGTATTTAAATTTAAGCACCTTTTTTGATATTGAAGCTTACAAATGTAAATGTCAAACGGAAAAAAACTATGAAGTGTAGTTAAATAGCCATCATGGGATCAACACTTACCTAAAAATTTGGGAAACAGTATTACACTCTTGGTTGATGTCCTATCTAGTTTTTGAGCTCCAGAAAGAAATTGTTAATCGTGTTAGGAGCGGTCTCTTCAAACAGCAACTTAAAGGCAGAACAAGAGTGTGGACTCCCAAATCTACAACAAAGAGAGAAAATCATTATAATCAAGTTCAATCAGTGGCGAAGCGAAAGGGGGGTTTAGGGGATGAAAACACCCCCCCCCCAGAGGCATTGTTTTTAGCATAAATGCAAAGTCTGATACAGTTGTTTATGCATATAAAAGGGCTGTTTTGATCCAAAAAAAAAACCTTCAGAAAGTATTTTTGAAGAAATAAATCCCTACCGGAAGGTATTTTTGATCAAAAAAACCTCTCCAGAAGGTGTTTCTGGCTGCGGTAGTGACATCAATAATAAAACAAATAGCCGAGACACTTGGCATATCTCCAGAACAACCTTTGGAGATTGGAACAATAAGTCAAAACTCAGAAGACTATCCATTTGGATTCACGATTATGTGATCAGAAAAGAAATAGAACTCAGACACTGCTTTCGCACTGTACTGCCAGAACCTTCAATTCCCTCATACATCCCGAAAAATTAAAAAATATTCCTTGATCTCATTGAACTCTGCTCAAGAAGGGAAGCTCTAGATGTTATTAAACCAGAAGCCTCAGAACAATCGAGACGTATTATAATATCAGCTTCTATATATATCTGTAGCCCAAGCTTATACCGAAGGCTCCTCAGGCGAAACTATCCTTAGAGGATGATCCGGAGACTAGATTATACTACCAGATAACTCAACCAAACAACTCAGATATAGAGCAGGCAGGGGCGCTCACAGAAATTTTGGAGCAAGTCGCAAATGACTTTTGTGCCCCCCCAGCCCTCCATATTGTTTACCCTTGTATTTCACTCCTAATTTTTAAAACATTGGGCCCCCTTCGGGCTTGGGCTCGGGCCAACATGTGTCCCTTCTCTCCCCCCCCCCTCCGTGTACGCCCCTGAGAGCAGGTAACATGACTTTCAATTTCACATGCGAGTTGAACGCAACTCAAGAGGCTTTCAGGGAATACTACACTTTGAATGATTAAAATAAAGGCAATGGTCTGGTAGTATATTGACATTCCAAAGCTGTTCTGGAGGCAATTACTCATGGGCACTCAAAGTTCACGCAGGAAATCCAAGAACAACTTGAAAAAATTGATCAAAAGGGGTAAAAATATAAGTTGCATTGCATGCCGACACGTGTGGAAGTCGATTGCAATGAGGCAGCTGATAAACAGGATAAAGAAGCAAGGGATTTAAATTATAATACCAGAAGTCAGTACATTAGATGGCGCAAATGCCATTGCTCGATATCGCCTTAAAGAGGAAATCATCAGGGTGGATCAAATATGCGAGGTAGATGCCAACATCATAGAAATCACAAAGATAATTAACAGATTGAGAACAAGCCACTTCGGTGGCATGGAAACAAATGCAAACAAAACCAGGAATTACGTACAATGTAGACATTGTCCTGAAGAAGAGCTTTAGTTCAGTATTAATCCAGGTGTCACTTTCAACTGTCCAAGCTATTCTGGCACTTCTCCGGAACATTGGAGTATGCCCATTTGTATGTATGCCCTCTACACAGGAGATAATGTAGCATCAGGCACGACAAGCCATCAAAACCCACGGATCCATTCAATTTCTTGTTGGACACAACACTGACTAATCAAAAGAAGCTGTTAGACTCAAGGAGTAACTTCTATCCTCCTTGGTTATACTAGTCAGGAATCAGGAATAACCAAATAATGGTCTGGAGCAGAGTTTCTCAATTGCTTTCAGCGTTCAGGGAGTTGGTAAATGGCAACTAGCAGAGAGCGGCAGCCCCTTAGCTTAATTTGTATGTTTTCAAGACTTTTTTACATTTTCAAAATTAGGGAAGGGGAAGGGAAAGAAGACGGACGTACCTGCCCGTTCTGACAGACCAACACTTAAACATTTCTTCATCTGAATACCTAATATTCTTTTTTGTTTGTTTTTTTTTAATTTCAATATCTACGTTATTCATGTCTGATTTTTTCCCTAATTTCTTATGTAGTTATTCTCAACTCATAGGGGTTGTGAATCTGCCTGCAATTGTAAGTCTGAAGCAGATCTAGCAATTTAAGGAAAAATACAACATAGATTTTTAAAAAAAAATCTAAAACACATCGAGGTTGAAGCCTATATAGCAGTTGCATAGATTTTTTGGCACATCCAAGTCATTTATGTTTAATAAATTAGTTCATTTTTTTTAAATCTAACCAATCAGGGGGGTTTACTTGTCTTGTTTGATTTTTTCAGAGATATTTTTATAATTCATTAAACTTTTTTTCATGTCTTTATTTGTTTTTTTTAAAACTTTCATGGATAAGTAAAAAAAAAGATATTTTATCAAAAACAAAAGTTATCATATATTACACTATCACACATTCATTACACTTTCAGTGGGGAAACAACTTTTCAAAAATTCGTAATCACTTCAATTTAAAGACAACCCATGCAATTTCCCTAATATATTTCATTCACATACTTTTTTTGATACATTTTCCTCCAGCGGGGGTAAAAAAGTGGCGACAGTTTTTTCTCTTTGTGTCGAAATAATTTTTCAAAAGCAGTTTAATTTTCAAAGGCGCCTTTTGTGAGAGGTCTTATTCATTAATGGAGTAAATAGATATCGCATATAAAGGATTTTGCTAAAAAGAGAAGAAGAAAAAAAAACGAAGAAAATGTAAAATCACTGTTATAACATAAGTTTCTTTCACAAAATCACATCTTTCTCGGGACAAAATTGCAAATTGCTCTGTATCTTCAGAAATACGGATTGCTTCTCGGGGTTTTTTTGATGGAAAAAAATTCTTTCGGAGCCATCTCATTAAAAAATAATCACTTTAACGACAGGTCTTTAACGCGGTGTGAACGACTCGAGCGAGTGAAAAGATTCGCGATTCAGGAGTCCTTTGTGTGCGAGCGGGGCAACCCATTGAGCGCGTCACGTTCGCGCCAAGTGTTTACTCCCGGCTCGTGTGAAGAGGGCTGCATTAAAGAATCATTATCCGTTCATTAAAAGCGAAACCTCCCACCAACGGCTTAATTAGTCGGGCCGGAACGCTTAAATTTGAACTTAATTGTGGTCGCGCAGAGCTCGCGAAGCTAGTGAAAGGTGTTGCTGGTGCTGTGTTTGCGTCGGTGCATAAAGGAGAGGGTTAGGGGCAGCGTACAAATGACTTCGTTCAAAGCACTGATTTAGTTTTTTTTTTTTTTTTTAAGCAGCAAATGCTACCGCATTTAGAAAAATAATACTGCACTGTTAAAAATGAAGTTCAATGTTTCGCCCAGAAATTGGTTAGATCCAGAAAAAAAAAAGAAGAAGAATTAATTTGAATTCTGAAATTTTGAATTCAAATTATGTTTTCGCAATCACGACTGCAACAGGACCCTACTCATTGGAGTTATTGTTTCTGAAACGGCTCCTGTCCCCCAAGCTTGCCCCTCCTCTTGGGCGGTTACGTGTGTATAATTGTGTGTGTATGTGTATGTATAGGCTTGTGTGTGTGTGCACCTGTGTGAAATGCACGTTGGCGTGCATGTGTGTAAAGGCGCGCCTGTGTGTGTGACTGTGTATGTGTGTGAGTGTGTGTGTATGAGCGTGCGTGTGTATAGGACATGGACGCCACCGACTAGGAGAAGCGGATTCCGGGGGACAATGCTCAGGACCGGAGGAGCCATGCCTGCAGAGGACGATGGGGTTGAAAAAGGAACCGGAACGTCAACGACGGTGAAGTGAAAGCAATTGGCAATCGTAATTTCTCAAAAAAAAAAAAAAAAAAAACATTAGCTGCGCTGACCCTATTGGTGAGAATTTTCACCAATGCAGTACTGCTTTTGGTGATCACCAGTTTGTAAAAATACCAATACATTGGTGAAACTTATCACTGATTTTCATACTTTGTAGAAGAAAATCCTTATTGTCTCTTGTGGAAGATTAGACTATCATAAGAATACTCACTGTCAAACATTTTGCGTAACCTTACTTCATAAAGTGGGTGGCAGCTTAGCTGCATCCAATACTCTGGAGTAAACTTAACTGTTACAACTGGTGTAAATCTGCACACCGCTTGTGGAAGGTTACACCATGGTAATCAGGGGTCTGTCCAGGATTTTTCACAGGGTCCGTTTTTTGTGAAAAATCAAATAATTTTGTGAAAAATGAATTAATTTCGTGAAAAATCAAAAAATTTCGCAAAAAAAAAAAAATTTTTTTTTTGTTAAAACGAAATTTTATAATTTAGAGATGGCACAAACTGCATCAATTAAACTAAACGGGGGGGGGGGCATCGTTCTTTCAAGTATCAATATTTATCTACCATTCTGAATTATGTTAAATTATACTAGATATATTTCTGTACAGTATTTAAAATAATTGTAACAAAAATATAAATAAATAAAACAAAATTCAGAATAGGGTTCAGCATTCAACTTTTTGACCCAAGACACTCTTAAAAAGCACAGAATTTCGTTTAAAACTTATAAATTCCGTGATTTTAACAAAAATAAAAAGATATTTCAATTGTTTACCTCTTAACAAAGCGTAATAATCATCAAAAATTCGAAAAATCGGATTCCCGTAGCGGATGCAGAGAGATCGCAATTCTCAAAGTGAAGGCATCAAAAGTATAAAAACGGCTTGTAAAAGAAATATTTTTGATAAAATTATTTTAAAATTGCATTTTAGAGTCCTATGATAACATATCATCAATATCTGTGAACACAGTTGACTCCCCCCCCCCAAAAAAAAATAATAATAAAATAAAATAAACCATCTATTCAGCATTTTAATTTTTGACTCATAACAGAAAATGGAATTTTGCTTTAAAAACTTGAAATGACAGTTCTAACTGAAATAAAGAGACTTTTCATTTATTTGAATCCTAATAAAGCGAAGTTAGCTTGAAAAAAGAATAAAATATGATTCTCATATCGGAAGTTAAAAGATTGCATTTTTCAAAACGAATCTAAAGGAAAAAAAAACGGTAATTAAAAGAGTTTATTTAAAGTTAATCATCCTTGTTAGCATCGAAAAATCAAAACCCATATAATTTTCTCCCAAAATAACAATTAAACATCGCTTCGCACCGCAAAAACGCAAATATTGACAAGCCGACAAAATGATGAGAATATTTTCTAATCAAGTCATTATAAAGGTTCAACGCCAGACGCTAAGTGGTGAAAGTTTTGAAGTTGGTAACCCTATCTGAAGCGATCATATTTGTTCCTCACCCTTAGTATCCCTTTGCAGTTCTAAGTTCATTTCGCAGATATATATTATTATTGTTTATTAATTCATGAGCGGAGAAAAGTGCTTACCAATGCCTTTTCAGAAAAGTTTACAACAGCACCGCTGCTAATCAGCTGTGATAAAACAAACAACCATTATATTTATTTGGCAGTAGCAATTATTTATCGCTTGCAGGAGCATCGCAAGAGTGCCGATTTTTTTTTTTTTTTTTTTTTCAAAATTAGCCGATTTTGTATAAGCTGATCCCTCTAATTTGACTTAAAAAAGGTTCCAAAAATTATCGGTTTAATACACAGAAATATGCGTTATTTTGCTTTCAGATTTGCTCTTTCAATAAACAATTTGTGACAGATCCGATCTTGTTTATCAGAATTTTGTGAAGGGTCTGTTTTGTTTGATCGGGATTTTGTGAAAGGTCCATTTTGGTTGATCGGATTTTTGTGAAGGGTCCGTTAACGGACCCAAATATCCTCTGGCCAGACCCCTGGTAATGTAACCATAATGTAACGTCTCATCAATTTCTGCGTAAGTTTTTACCAGAATTTTCTGTATGCATACAGAAAAATTGCTTGAAAGGTTACACATTAGCAAAAATTAAGCTTTCATCTGACTTTCTTGACCAGGTACTCATTTTTAGTTGCAAGAAGACTAAAACTTCAAGTTAACTATTCGATGGTTTAAATTATCCAGATACATTAAATGATCAAACAATAATTTCTTTCTATACGCTTTAAATTAAAAATACAAAAATAAATTAGTGGGTTACAATGCTTAACATTTCGTTATAACAGTATTAAACGAGCTGATGTGTGCTTCACATGACTTCCTTTTTTCCAGTTTAATGTCATTTTCCCATTGTTGGTAATTTTAACGTGATTCAATAGTTTACTCTCTAAATATCACCAACAGTGGCCAAATTGAAACCAGATTTTAAAATTAAAAAAATGCCAAATTGGTCGTCTAGTTGGCGACAAAACTGGGCGACCGAAAGACTGGCGATATATCGCCAAGTGTCCGCCAAATTGTAACACCACTTGATTTTACATCAAAATTAACAATGATTTCGACCAAAAAAGGGGCAAAAGATCCTCTTAGAAACATCCGAATGCAACCAAAAAGAGAGGTACACAATTAGATCCCATTAGGAATCTACGTACCAAATTTCAACTTTCTAGGACATACCGTTCTTGAGTTATGCGACATACATACGCACATCCGCACATACATACATACGTACATACAGACGTCACGAGACAACTCGTTGTAACTAACTCGGGAATCGTCAAAATGGATATTTCGCGTGTCTATACGTTCTTAGGCACTTATCCACGTGTGGTCGAGTCGAAAAAAAAAACTCAACATTCATTCGGGGGTGAACAAAATGGAAATTAAGGTCGATTTTTGAGTGAAATTTTTTTTGCGAATACAATACTTCCTTTTTTGTAAAAGGAAGTAAAAAAATAATAATCTTGGAAACTATTTCTAAATAGCTCTTGCTTTTAATTATTCGTTTGCTAAATAGGGTCAGGCGGGGTGGAATGGGTAGTTTATTAATGTTGAGTTACAGAAAAAAAAAGTCCAGTTTTTCAACAAAAAAAACCTGTTTTTTACAATAGTTTGAATTTGACTTTATTTTGGTTCAAGAAAAAACTGAATAGAAACAGTCAGTTTAGTGGCAACCTTCTTGAAATCTTGTAAAAATCAAAATTAACTGATATCTTTGAAACTTTGTTTTCAGGATTTTGTTTGAGTTTAGATAGCATTCTATTAATGTTATGTTCATTTAAGAAAGTCTCCTCTGTCAACTGAAAAAAATCAGAACAGAAAAATTCCATACATTTTAAGAAATATGTCAAAAAATTTAAAGTGGGTTGGAATGGGTATAATATTAGGCTTAATGTCATAGGCTGTGGAATTAACATTTTTTCTCTGAAATAAGTTGTTCATTTTATTGAAAGTTTTATATTCTGAAATCCTTATGTTATGGAGTTGTTTATGGTAGCACTAAATCTGGTTGGATGGAAAACACAATCTTTGAAGAATGGTTCAAACTTTTAGCAAGGCATCTGAAATCACATGCAAGCCATCTGACACGTGAAACTGTAAAGCATGCTATCGATAGAAAAATTATCATTAGCCTACCGCCTAATAAGAGTTATACCCTGCAACCAGTAGATAAAGCCAGAGCTGACAAAATAAATTGAAAACCAGTCTGATCAAGCTTCCATTACACTAAGCTTATGTACAAGTACAATATCTACAGGACATTGGGTGCTAGTTATAAAACAAACATTGCTAAGAAAGAATATTTTATTGCTCAAGTTCTAGAATCTTTAGATACTTGTGCTTGTATTGTAAAACATCTTAAGTCTTGGATGGGAAATTTTTTCACCTTCCCCAATAATGTGAAAATGGAGATCGAAGAAGAACGGATCATCGAAAAACTAAGTCTGCCAATCCTTAAAATAATCGTAGACATTATACCTTTAATTGCAGAGAAATTATAGACTATATTGTTCTATAGATTTTTACCCTTATTAATATCTTTGTAAAAAAATAATAAATAAACTCATGTTTTCACTCTGAAATTTAATTTAAAATAATACTACCAATTTCACCCCACCCCATGGGGTGAAACGGGTATGAAAACAGACTTTGAAATAATAGCTTTTTCGTTAAACAATAAAATTGTTTCAGTAATAATAACTATGGAAATGTGAAGTGTATTGTTGCAATGTAAAAACTCAGTTCTTATTTTTTAATTGTTGGATATCAGATTTGAATAGTTTGATAATCATTTCAAAAATACTTGTTTCTATACCTATTCCACCCCACCTGACCCTATTTATCAAGTTCATGATTTTTCACAACCAATGTACACCAATTATTTATTTACTTTAATACACAAACAAAACACTTTTATTGCACTACTAGAGATACCTGCACGGCTTTGCCTGCAATAGAAAAATTAAAAGGTCTTTTGGTTCGCCTGTATATTTACAAATAATGTATGGTGAATTTTCTCGCCAATTGGCTTGTACCCCTGTTACGGTTCCATGTTATGATAATATCGTATTACGCCAATTGGCTTGTGCCCATGTTACGGGTCCACGTTATGATAATTTCGTAATTTACTCGTCAGTCTTATGATATTTTTGTTCTTAAAATTGGAATAGAAAAAGAACCACATCGAATTTTCGAAAAATCGCTTCGAGGTGCACACCCCCCTGCTAATGGGGGTGTGCACCTCATAACCTAACTAATTTTGTAACCCCCTCATCACCTAACTAATTTTGTGCCAAATTTCATGAAAATCGGACGAGCGGTCTAGGCGCTATGCGCGTCACAGAGATCCTGACAGACAAAGGGACTTTCAGCTTTATTATTAGTAAAGAAGATAAGAAATAACCTGAGTGGTGTCCGAACCTTCAACCCATGGATCCCACAAACGGATCGCAAAGCAGCAAGAGTTTTTTACCTCTCGGTCACCAAAGGCCGGTTTTCGTTTGGCTAATAAGAGTTCACCTGCTCTGAGCCGATTCTACTCTTTACGCATGCGCTTTGAATTCTTCTGAAACCATAGTACAAGGTTCCTCCAACAATTTGAGATTTTAAAACAATGTTACTATCAGTATTCGTGTAACGTTACACTCATCAATACTGGTAACTATACACATTTTATTTACAGTGCTTCACCAAAATTAGAAAACTTCGCTGTAAAGCCTTTCAAAAAAAAAAACCCTCTCAAAACCATTTAAGGCGCCAATGCAGTCGCAGCCAATCGAATCCCTTCTCCACCTCACAGCTGCTTAATTTCCTTTTTCTTACCTAACGCTTTAGTTTCTTAAATATAAGATAATAATTATTATGTTACAAATTTGTAGCCATACGTTGAAAAATTGGTTTCTGAAAAAAAGTAGTAAACTTTTCATTTAAACGATAAGCTACTAGTATACTTGTGGCTGTGATAACATTGTGGTATAGTGATAACAGCAATTCCTAGATTTTTCTTCCGATGTTACTTGGAAAAAACATAGATACCTACAGAGGCGGAGGGCGATTGGGACTGAAAAGGGGGAGGCAAAAAAAAAAACTAAAAGCTGTAGGACTTTTAGCGGCAGCAAAAAAAAAAAAAAAAATGAAAATGAAAAAGAAAAAAAGATTTTAAAAAAGTACAAAATTTTGCTAAGGCTGGCTTTTAGAGCATATGAGTAGTAACTGATGCAAATTTAACAGCTTTACTCGCATTTTTCCTAAGATTTTGATGAATTATGTACATAATAAATTTCCACAAAGAAACATAGATAGACATGAATTAGACTTACATTATTTATCCTGAAATATTTTGAGAAGTCACAAACACTTCGTAATAATTTCACTAAGCGAGTATGGCTAGTTTTAGGTAAAACAATTGATTTACTAAAATCTAAACAATGAATATATAAACTAAAAGCTACTGCTTGTGCTAAATAATATTTCTTAAACAGATATACGAAGTAAAACAAATAATTATGATCCGAAAGTTTTGACTCTTCTACTTTTTCCTAAGTTGTTCCTAAGTTGGAAAATAAAATAATTGAACCGTAAAAAGTGAGGGTGGGTCGGTTCCCCCTTTGCTCCCACCCCCCGAATCAACCACCACTGGATACCTACATTTAAATTTTATATGTACACTGCCCCACGAGATCATAATAGTAATGAGGTGTGATCCTCGGGTGAAGAAATGCTAGGCACCACTGCGCATACAGTCAAAATACTGCTGCTTGTGCAGATTTTTCTTCCCCGCATTGATACTAAGCTGACGGAGAAACGACTTTTACAGAATTCATTAGTTCAGGGATTCCCAAAGTGGATGCTGCACAGATAAGGTAAAATTGCCGCTAAGTGTTCATTGTACCTATATCAATGCATAACAATACAGAGTGCCCGAAAAGTCCTTGACATATTTTAAAAATTCATAGAAAAGCAACAAATTATCGTTTGAATATGCGGTTTGCGCCATAATACTTCACAGGTTCAAGAATTTTTTATGACATCGTATAAAAAGAAAAAAACTAACTATAGGTAATCGCTGTATCGTCACAGTAATAAAAACAAACGTCATTTGAAATGTTTAATCATTTTATTAAACAGAAATCAATATTGTTCATTATCAACGTTCAATGTGTGTACTCTCTGTGGACATGGGATAAGCTTGGGTACCGTTTAGATGTGGTTCAAAAAAAGACGGTGCACAACTCTGGTAATGAAAGGTATTGCTTTCTGTTGAATAAATAATTAAACACCTCACAGGAACTATTGGAAAACATAATTAAAACTTACGCTTTCACTTGTTTAATTTTTTCTTAGTTTTTATGATCATCCAGTGGCCATGTAAAATCTGGAGCCAATTGAATCATAAATGAGCGAGATACTAGGTTATGAACCTCAGGGTGGTCTTATTTGGTGCGCTTACCTTATATAATTGAGATGGGCTGGGGTGCCGCGAGAAAGTTCTAATTCTTCAAAGGGTGCCACGAGTCGAAAAAATTTGAGAACCCCTGGCATACGACAAATCCGGGTCTTTTCCGCAATGCAGGAAATACATTCTAACGCATTTCTATAAGGAAGAAATGCGTTAGGATCCCAGCGTTAAATCCCGTCATTTCATTTTCCTCGAATTCATTCTGAGGATAATCTTTCTTAGATAGAGCTAACCCTTTTGGTATAAGTAGAAACGATACAAGATAGTTAAACTTTTCAAACATTTCACATACCTGGAATACATATTTACGTTGGTGCATGTAAAGATTATTTCCTTCATGTATAAATTCCACCTCGAGTAGTTTTTTAGTTGTCCCAATTTCTTAATTTCATAGTGTTGTTCTAGTTTTTTTAAAACATTATTTACAATGGTTTGATATTTTTCAACAATGATAAGATCGTCTACATAAATCCGTAAAATAGCTTCATTTTTGTACACATAAACACAATTACACTATTTAAGCTTTTTAATTTGTAATTTCTCAACAACTCCGTCAATTTCACGGAACCAGTTACGGCCGGATAGGTGCAATCCGTATAATGATTTATTCAATTTACAGATGAAATTTGGATTTAAGGGATTGACAAACCCTGCAGGTTGTCTGATATAAATCTTATCTTTCAAATCCGCATATGGATACTCATAACAAACATCTACTTGGAAATGGACAATGCAACT
Source organism: Uloborus diversus (assembly GCF_026930045.1). Lineage (NCBI taxonomy): Eukaryota > Metazoa > Arthropoda > Arachnida > Araneae > Uloboridae > Uloborus > Uloborus diversus. The sequence continues at coordinate 89,086,619 of NC_072738.1, forward strand.
TACACATAAAAATCGAAAAGAAAGTCCGAAAATCCAAAGAAAGAAATTACTGGAGAGAACCACCTGCGAAAAAAGTACTCCTCCCCCCATACCTGGAGGTTGCCTAAAATTCCCAGTCGAACCTTGAAGCGCATTATTTCATTATGCTCATTTGTTTTGAAATCAAAAACCCATCTGTTACCTAAAACTTTCTTATTTTCTTGCGGTGGAACCAATTTTCCCTGTAACGCTGAAACACTTGTCTGCATTAATCTGCAATTTCTCCTTTTTTGACGTTGTTATTTCTTCTTTACTGTTCAGCACAAAGATATTTATTTATCCAATTCGTAAAAGTTTCTTTCTCGGATCACCTGAATTTCTTGAGCCATTGCTTTTTGCCAATCTTCACTTTCTGGCGTTCTCAAACTTTATTTGAAATTCGAATAAATTACAACTTTGAAAATTTTATTTTCTAGCTTACTTGAACTACCCCTCGACCCTCCCTCTATCTTTATCAGAATCTGATACTTTTCTCGAATAATCATCACAAGTGAAATCAAAATATTTTGGGTCATATTCAGTGTTATTTTTAGAACAAGAAACCTCGGCTTCGCGATTTGAACGTATTCGGACTTGAGTACCGTCGATAGAAAAATACACGTCCCTATTCTCTAGTTTGTCCTTGGTATTTTTAACCCATTTAATTTCACTACATGGTATTTTCAGATTTTCAGGATATTCTTCCATTTTTTCCTCGACTTCAAATTCACTCAATGGTTAAATAAACTGTATCCCTCTGTTTCCCGTTCCTGGGGGTTTTTTTTCTTTCACCCACAATTTATTTCATCGAATTTAACATTCAGCGTTTCTGTCACTTCACGATTTTCGGAATCCCAAATTCTATAGCCTTTTGTATGAAGCGCATAGCCTACCATGACTCTCTGCTTAGTTCTCATATCCAATCTGTTCATTTTCTGATTGTAAGCTCAATGTACGAAACACAGTCAAAAACACGAAAGTGTTTTAGATAGCTTTCTTCCCCCCATAGCTCAAAACAAGTTTTGGGTTTTCTTTTTAAAACCGCTCTATTCCGTAAGTAGTGGAAGCACATAGCTGCTTCGGCTCAAAACTGCTGAGGCAAACCCGATTCATTTAAACCACATTCATTAATGTTGAGTTATAGTGTTCTATGACGCTACTTTGTTCTGAAATGAAGGCTTTGGATCTTTCGATTCTTATGCCCTGATCGTTTGGGTAATTTTCAAACCAGGAATTCTGAAATTCCATTCCGTTAACGGATCGGATTGCTTTTACTTTCTTTCTCGTTAATCTCTCTGTTCTCTTTTGAAACCTGACAAAGTATTCGAAAACCTCATTTTTATTCTTTAAGAAATAAACCGAAGACTTTCTTAAAAAATAGCCTATTACTAGGAAAATAACTATCTTTCCCCCTAAAGACTCAACTGCTAAAAGACCCGTCACATTTTAATGCAAAATATCTAACCCGGCTTGGGCTTGAATCTCCGTTACAGTCTTGAACGAAATTCTCCGATGTTTCGCTACTTTACACGGATTCTCAGTTGACATATTTTTGTTTTTACATGCAGTCCATATACAGAATCACTTTTTAGTATTTATAAAATTATAGTTCTTATCCTCCCTCTCCCTCTCTCTCTCTCTCATATGACAGTAACGTTGATGCCAAACTTCAAGACTCAAAGGATTCGATTTTTCGCTTACATAACTAGATTCAACAGTTGAATTTTTAAACAAATGCGACAAAGGGTTTAACAAAATAGAGATTATCACATAAAACAGAATTAAAAAGTCTTACATTTTTCTTGTTAAAAATACCAATTTCTCTATTTACACATTTATAATGGTATCTTTTCTTATTCGCAACTCCAATAAACTATAGGGGGCGCTGCGGCCACTGTCTAATGGCGGATGAAAAAGGTTAAACAAACAAATGCCGTAACTTATAACTTGCATCTACGCTTCGTGAATGGCAGTAATTTTTCATCGTTTTTGTGGGAATCTTTATTTTCTATTCTTCTGAAATTACATTACACCATAAACTGTCTGAAACCTGTAATTCACCCCAAAGGAAACACGTGGAATGGAATGTTTTACCTTTTTCTTTAGTATTGTTAACCACCGCAAGGTAGCATATTCGAACTCTGGAGTTGCGAATCAATGCAGGACCCGGGCAAACGACTACGTTTTTAACTAGGAGAAAAATACACTTCATTCAGAGTAATTTCAGGAGTTACGCCATCAGTCGAATGCAAAAAATATTAGTAAACTTGATATTGTTTGGATGTCGCTCGTCACGTTTCTATTTTATTTATTTATTTATATTTTATTCATCGAATTACAGTATATAAAAGTCACTGACGCTATCTGATGCTTGTTATTGTAAAGTTTATCATTAAAATAATCAAATACAAATTATTAAAGAATTCAAAACTGAACACTGGAAAAAAAAAACAGAAAGACAGAAGTAAATCGCGATGCGTTAAAAATTTACCAGAACATAAAGATTTAAATGTTAAGTACTAACATCCTCTATGACACAAAATATAATCGTAAGCAAAGTTGAATTTTCTAATAACTTTAAACACGATCAAGAAAGGAGTATGCTGCTTTTTAACTCTAATTTGAATTTCAGAAAATGTTTCAAAACTGTCATACGCTCAATAAATGTTCGAAATCACAACAACTATTCGAATTTTTGCTATAAAGCAATCGCTACAACTTAGCAACTAAAATGAATTGTAAAGTCAACATCAACGAATATTAGGATACGAATTATGATGCCGAAATATACGTTGTTATTTTACACACATTATATATGATAAAATAGCTACATTTTAAGGAAAAGGGAATGAATAAATATAATTAGTACTTACCTTTAACTTCAATTATTGCTTAGCTGTCTAGCCTGAGTAAACAAAAAATCAACAAACATGGCTGTCGATAGGTTGATTGAATAGGTTTATCTTTGAAAGTTCCCGAATGAAAATAAACTCCTTTTACGCATCGTTTTACGCAATCTAAAGCAGTTTTTACAGGTTTTTTCTGTTATTTAGCAGAGCAGTATTAAACGATAAGAAAAAACAGTATATTACTACAAAAACAACAATTATTTTTTGCAGTGTAGAAATGTTGAGCACTAAAATGAGTTCCAGGGTTAGAGAAAATTCATGGCTACATTCGGAAACAGGCGCCGGTGCGAGCGGTGCCTGTTTCCGAATGTAGCCTTATAGATGCATTACGTTGGTTACTATTACTGATTTTTTATTAGGACAAATGTTCCTTCATTTTATATTTATTCACAGCTTTTATTCAAAAAATATTACAATTTGTGTGCAAAATTATGAAATGTGGCAACGAAACAATATGTTTTCAAGCAATTTTTGTGAAATTTCAAATACCGGTATTGCATTTTTGGTCAGGTATTGCTGTCCCTAATCACGTGATTAAAAAAAAAGTAAGCAAAAACCATTCCATGTAAAAAATTAAAGTTTAAATCATGTTTGACAAAAAATGGCGATCTGATTTTTTAAAAAAAACTATCAAACTAAAAGAATTGAAATTTATTTATTGTCAATATAGAAACATATTAAACAGCGTTTGATACTCAAAAACCTTATCAAAAATTTCCTTTTCTTCAATGGAATGGAAAAGGAACAATCGTCATACGTGAGGCAATGATAAATCGTTATTTTATGTTTTTTCGTCACTCCTACTCACATTTTGTGCACATATGCAGCACAGGTCCATATACTCCACCCGATTCTTCGGTGTCTTTATAAGAACACTTGAGGCTTAACAATGCCAATCATGGACTTATTGGGCTGCAATCTACTTTTCTAGGGTTTCAAATGACAGGAAATAATAGCAGTACGCAGCGACATTTTTCTTTCTGAATTCGTCAACTACATAATATTAACTTTCTAGAACAGCTAACAACTTTTTTATACTAGTAAACTACAGTGAACCATGAAAGGAAAAAAATAACTGAAAAAAAATATCAGGAAATTTTTGCAAGACTCTTTTGTAATACATAACTGTTGCTTGTTTTTTGCCTGTTAAAACTGCTTGTTGATAACGTTTTATCATTAGTTAGGCTTTGTGTCAAAGATCAAATCACGATATAGCGAATTTTTGCTATCGCACATAGAAAAATGGGAGTTGACCTCACTTGGCGCATCCTCTCTAGTTATTTATTTCGGTCTCTCATTAAATAAAATAACTTGTACCTGCTTGTACCAAAATGATTCAACCTGCTGGCGCATGAGGCAACCATATTCATTTTTGTTGACCCAACCCTTCCTACTGGCAAAGCATTTAAAATTAACGTTTGGGAGAAAAAATAGTAGAGTCATTTTTCTGTTTCAAGTTTTCAATGGACACTACTTTAGGTCTTTAAGTTCTAAAATTTCCCCCAAAACGTCATTCATGAACTTGTAGTGGATAGTGATAACTTTGTTGAGGAAAAGATTGCCAATTATCACATTGATTTTCCGACAGTTGACTGAAATGGTAGGTATTTAAAAAACTACATTAAACTTGTTTTTAATTTACATCTCAATAAATTTGTTTGAATAAAGCTTTTAATTCCTTTTCTTTCTGAACTTTGTCTTCTTCCTGTTTAAACAAATAAAGTAATTATAGGTAAAACATGGTATTATCATTTTATCTGTAAACAATTTAGAGTTTAAAAAAAAATAAAAAATAAATAATAATTAAAAAAAAAAACAGAAACCTATTGCGTGGGAGGTGTTTTAGCTCTTCATTAAAAAAACTTACTAGCTTTGTCGCCCGGCTTAAACTTAATGAAATTATTGTTACAGAAAGTTAAGATGAAGCACTGAATAATAATTTGAATGGAGGAAAGCCTTCGAAAAATAGGGATTTTATGTCGAAATCTAAGTATCATAATTAATAGTTTTTAATTGATATCTCCACTAATTATTATCGGAGGATTATGTTAAATAGCCGAACATAAAGACGGGAAAGTTGCGAATCCTTCGATACTTGGCTCGATGGTCAGTTTACTGGCGTTCGGGAGAAGTAACTCGGACATAGATATATGCATACGTATATACATAGATACATACACTAAGTTTTTAATTACAGTCAATTCGAGATAACACGAAGACCGATAAATCAAATATTACCATAACTCGAAGTTTTCATCAAGTTCTGACCCCTTTTTCTTTAATTCCATGGTAATTATTCTCAATATCTCGAAGTTAACTTCATTTAACTCGAAGTTTCTTCAAAGATGACACAAAATTTATTTCGAAAGAACGAAAAAAAAAAAGAAACAAGTGACTATGAGAGAAAAATTAATTCTCCTTCACTTGCAATTCCTGCACAATAGACCTCTAAAGCAAGAAGATCACCTGTTGAGCCAATGTGCGATAAAGGAGTTGCATGTGCGGAAATGAGATAGCTTTTTTCTTTTGTTGTACTGTGCAGTTTACACTTTGACATGTTGCTTGGACTACTAATTTGCTTTTCAGATGTCAAGTTGTCAAGTCAACTGATCTAAGTTAAGATATATATATATATATATATATATATATATATATATATATATATATATATATATATATATATATATATATATATATATATATATATATATATATATATATATATATATATATATATATATATATATATAATATATATATATATATACTAGAAGACCCGACAGACGTAGTTCTGTTGAAACTTTGTAAATTGAAAATTTAAAAAAATTCAATAAACCATCAAGTGTTTGATTCGTTCTGTTGAAAAAAATAAGTAACAAAATGTTTTAAGCTGCTATTGTGCCAGAATGCGTATATTTATTACAACAAGATTTATCTAATGCCCACTCAGCTGTTGTTTTATTAACTATTTTTCTCCCGTATTTGATGATTTGTTCCTTCAGCCATACTCAAAGAATAAAAATCGTCCTCAGATATTAATTGTAAAAAACTAACTAGCCATCTAGAACAAACGGGAAATCCCGCTGCAACAGCCCCCATATGAAAAAGATTAAAACAATCGAAAGGATATTTTAAAAAGTGATAAAGGAAAAATCAGTTCTCTGAAAAAGCGAAAATCACTCATCCCTGCCCCTTCCGATGTAGAAAAAAAAAAAAAAAAAACGCATTCTTCAACTAAAATGATTAAAAACTCTTTAAAAACGAAAAACAATTCTTTGCAATTTGAAATATTTCGCCAAATAAACAAAAAATACAATGAATTACATTAACAATCGCTTTAAAATGTAAACAAACGATCACGCAACTCTATTTTTTATAGCTGAAGTCGCCAAGTCACCACGTTACTGTAGTACAGCCGATCAGTGAGCGAAGCCAAATCCGACCGATTAGTAGTCCGATCTTTTGAACGAAAACTTTTTAAACTTCATATGTTGCCTAATTTGTTCTTTCACCAAAGATAAAGATCTTCCACTGCACTTTTGTGTACAGAACGACCCTGTTCTAATTTATCTGAACGAAAATAAAATTTGTTAGAACCAGTCTAGCTGGGCCCAGAGCCTGTTGCTGGTCGTCACTTTTGTATTTGTATAAATTCCATCATCTTTTCCTTTAATAATGTACTGATTAGTTAGATAATCCTTAAAGTCTTCTTGACAATGGTGCCATAACTCAGGTGGATTTGAGTCGAGAAACAAATACTGCGACGACAGAACACACGTTTTGCGTGAACCTTCCAGTACTTTACTTTAAAATATATCATGTGATTTGAAACCGTTGTTTTCAAGAAATGAAAGCTTCACTCTCTCTTACAGTAGGAAATTTCATTACAAAAAGCAGAGCTGGCTTTCTTATTGTCCTGTGGCAACGAGCTAAATATTTATTTCAATTCTCGCTCAACAATAAGTTAAAATAAATATTAATCATTTGGGAGATATAACCATCCAATGTTTAAATTAATTAATTATATAAAAAAAACGTTTCCGATTCGATCCATCGCGCTTCGAAACCATGCTTGCCACAACTTAATTACACACAAAAAGTTTCATCAAAATCTGCCCAGCCGTAAAAAAGCCTTAGGGTGACAAACGTGCGCACAGAAGATATATATATATATATATATATATATATATATATATATATATATATATATATACTAACGGTTAGTCGAACTTACGATAAGTCGAAGTTTTCCGTCGGTCCTTTTAGATTCGAGCTATCGCGAATTGACTGTATATAAGATTATTGAAACGCAAACCCTTATATCTCTCGCAACAACAAAAAATACTTTTCCACACTTTCAAAATAAACGGCTCTCATATGCATTGATAATTTCCGTTTTGTATTTCACAGTTATTTTTTTTTTCAAAACAAAAACATTTTTTGCAGCTCAATCGACCATGAAAATCTCGGAATTGAAAATTTTGAAGTTATGTTTAGTTTTGTCATTGTATTAAATAACGATTGTTGCCTGTGCCATTTTTTAAGTTGAAAACTATTCCCTCTTCACATACTTCAATTCACTTGTCCTGTGATCATATGACGCAAAAGAAGTTAGTCACAAAAGGTCTGTAACACTTGCTCATTCATTCCGGTATCATTACGGAAACAATCCGGCCGAATATATAAGCATAGACTTATTATATGGAATGATGCAGGATTCGCACGGAAACAACAGAAGACATAGTGTGAATAGTTAGCGTCCACTCGCTCACAAACTTTTCGCTATGTCGTTGTTGCGCGCAACGATACAATGCGACAGTCCGGCCTGCACGGCTCGCTTCGCAAACAGCAGCCATTGTGCAAGTGACCAGAACTCAAGCAGTTGTAGAAATTCGCGCAGTTTTAACGACGTTATGACCAGTGTCCGGGAAATAGAAGAGGTCGAGACAATGCCCGCGAAAGAGGATTGTCTGGACGTTACCTCTCGCCTCCGGACGAACCGGGCCGGCTATTCTGGCCGGACAATGGGTCAGGAAGGGACGAACATTCATGGAGGTTTGAAATCGCTGCGGGGATTCTTCGTGGAGTTGAATATGGGTTATTGTCTTCGGCAGTATCCCTGATACAAATGGTTTTCAGAAACAGGTCGTTGTGCTTCCATAGAGATCTCTATCACATTTTAAACAATTATTTCTTTGTTACAATAGTCTGGAATACTTCTGAAAAAATGCACAGGACCATGCAGTCAAAGCATAACTGTTTCAAAAAGAAAAAGTTATACGAGTTTTTAACTAGTAATATTCACTAAACGTCATCTCGTCAGAGTTCAATCAAGCTCCTATATTTATAATAACCAATTCGCTGATTGAGTAACGCTTCTAACATCACCAACAATGAAAGTCGAGCCATAGCATGCGTGACGGCATTATTTCGTTGTTGAAACTCCAAAAAATCAGTTAGTTTTTTATATTTTGATAATATTTTTTGACAAAATTTGTCATGCAGGGAAATATTTCGACAAGGCTGAACTGAATCCGGTAACTTTATTGTTTTTCTGGTAATACTGTAATTTAAGGAGAATGAAGAAACGAAAAAGGTGGTCAACAATTAACGCTATCTACTGGAGTTTAGGGTTTATCTACTGGAGTTACACTGTAAAAAAAATTCGGAAACGTTTCTGAGTATATCGTGCAGCTGCGGTTCATGAAATTTTCGAAAACGTTTCTGAGTATTTCGGAATTCTCTTTCTGTAATGTCCGGAAACGTGTCTGAGTATTTCGGAATCCTCTTTCTGTAATGTCCAGAAACGTATCTGAGTATTTCGGAATCCTCTTCCCGTAATTTTCAGAAACGTTTCTGAGTATTTCGGAATCCTCTTTCCGTAATTTCCAGAAATGTTTCTGAGTATTCTGTGCAGCTGTGGTTCATGAAAGTTTCGAAAACGTTTCCGAGTATTTCGGAATTCTTCAAACAATTTTCAAAAACGTTTCCGAGAATTTCGGAATCCTTTTTCCGTGATTTTTTCTAAAGTATAATTCTTTATTATAGTATTGCATACCATATCAGTTTCAATTCTTTCATATCTAAGAGCAATAATACAAGCAATTTTAGAATCATTCGTGGATTTTTTTTTTTTTTTTGGAATTTCTAATGACAAATAGCATGGTTAACAGCATAACATATGCACAGTTATAAATTTTTGAAAAATTATGAAATAATCTACTAGTTTCACTCCTAATCACAAAATCGTCGGGGAATTGGAGTTGGGGTACCTTCTGAAAAGTGGGGATTGTTTGTTAAACAATCTTAAACTTCAGTTTTTCTCTCAATATTTTCAAGACAAAACTATCAACATATTGTATTTTTAATGCAAAACTTAAAAACATATCTTGTATCAAACTTGATAGCTTTTATCTTCGGATAAAATTTGACAGGACTTACCTACCCTTCGCGTTCCGGAATTCGTTCACCTCAAATCAATTTCTCTGACGAACAAAGTGTACCGAAAAGTACCAACAGAGAAATTGATGAATTTAAATATGACACCAAGTCCCCCTGCTGGAACCATTCGGGTTGATTCTTCTGTTCTTGCCCTTTCCAGCTCATCACAAATATAAATACTTATTCAAAATAGGTTACTGATTTTCTTTTTACAGTGTGCGCAAAATGCATTATATATTTTATTTATTAAAACATTGAACTCTATTACATGATTATTCCATTTCATATATACGAGAATACCCCCCCCCCCCCCACCATAAGAGTGATGGTGCACCCATAAAATGCTATGAAGCACCCCCCCCCCTCGAAAAAGCAACATCATATACATTATAAATCAAAGTATCATATACATTATAAATCAAAGTATCATATACATTATAAATCAAAGTATCATATGAATTATAAGTCAAATACTTTAATATGGTGTAAAAATACAAAATTATTTTATTAAGTCTTTTTTTTTTTTTTTTTTTTGCTTTTGGTAAAATTGGGGCTCGTAAAACGAAAAAAATGAAGACACTTTTAAATACATACATGTATTTATTTGTTAAATAAATTAATACACATTTAACTAATTTAAAGCGTTTCGCTAATGCAAATATTTAAAGAGATATCGTCATTTAGATAATACTGAAGCACTATGTTCCTAATTACAAGAGATAGTTTTTTTTTTACTTCATACAATCTAGCTACACTGTTTACAAGAGAATGAAAACATGCAACCTTAAAGACGAACTATCAAACCTGACAATTTGCATATTATAACATTTAATTCATAATGCTTGATACATAAATGTTCAGCCAAATATTAACTGAGATTGACACATAAAAACAAAGTACACAATAACACTTATTTAAATTTTTTTATATGAACTAAATCTCTTTAAAGTAATAGAGTTGCAAAGCGACTTACCTATTCGTCGGTGGTGGTCTTTTGCAGGCTTTGGTCACCAAAAAGGTGATTTTTATGACAGAATAAAATTCTGCCAACAAAAATTACCCATTTGGTAGAAAGAAGAAAAGTATCCAAGAAAAAAGTAAATTCCCTACACAAGTTATGCGACGCAATGAATTTACATGGCGTCCTCTCGGCAGTTTTTTGGTTTTTAATTTCAGTTTGTATTCATTCCGCGAGCATAGCGTCGAGAATTTGCACTTCGTACTTAAAAATAAGTGACATAGCTTCAAATTCAATCTCATGACGATACATATGCAAGAAAATATAAGACTTTAAAATTATCTTCAGTGAATTCATGCGAGGAACAAAACTTCTACTAATCCCCTTGATGAGTGTTACTTCGCATACATGAGTCAGCACTTGTTTTCAATGCGTGCTTTCGAAAGTTTCAGTTTAGATTTGCTGCTGGACTATAAAATTGCCGTGTAATCTGCGCATGCGTCTACTCTTACTTTCTTGCTAAACGGGAAACGTTTCTGATTATAGCAGAAAACTGCGGAGGGCGTACGAATCTGTGTATTACGGAAAACTTTTTTGTATATTCAGAGAGTTTTCCGAGATTTTTTACAGTGTAGGGTTAACATTTCAACTATCAAAATATCCTCAAACAGGCAATGGCTTCGTTCGAGTTTAGAAGCAATTTTCGTCCGTCATACCTTGACGGGTGATTTTCTAGTTTTTATAAATTTATGCGATTAATAACAATGAACGAAGATTATGTACAATGTGCGCAAAATGTTTGATGATGTTATGATGTTATGTTTGAAAGTCAGTTTTTGTAGTCTAAATTTGTAGTGTGGAGTCAAAGTTTGATTTTGTTCTTCTGATAAGTGAAATTTTAATTATGTGTATCACTATTGGTTGTATTGTTTATACGCCACAACGAATTAGCTATATAAAATAGCATTGGGGGCATTCCACGGTATTTTTGACATTTATGTAGAGTCCGTAACGTGACCTTTTTTGCCATAACTTTTTAATTTACTGTTTGATTAGCATATTATTTTATTTTGATCTTTTCCTACCAACACACCAGCTCAAATTAAAATAATTTGCAAATCAAACGGTAAATTAAAAAGTTATGTCAAAAAAGGTCAGGTTACGGACTCTACATAAATGTCAAAAATACTGTGGAATGCCCCATTGAGCAAGTACTGTGTTAAGAAGGGACATTGAATTCAGATTTTAAATCAATAATTATTACGCTTTCTCAAATTTTTGAGATGGGAACCGAGGCAGTTTACAATATCATAATTGCCACAGGCTCCACGACGTAAGGACCCCTAAAGAAATCAAAACTGCACACAAATAAATGTTAATGTTAGAAAAAGGTATGCCCCAAAACTTCATTGCAAAATTCGCTACTGGATGGGCAGGATTATTGAATGTAAGAAGAAATAAACTGGAAATAGCTATGTTAAAACGTATACACACACACAAACAATATCTCTATTCTTCTTCTCTCCACAGGCATCAGAATGATTAACTGACCATAAGAGGCACATACACTGTAAAGATGATTCGGAAACGTTCCTAGAAAATAATGGGCAGCTGATGTGCCCAATTTCTGCCAGTAACACACCTTGCAAAAACCAGGAACGTTTACTGCTATAAACCAGTAACCTTTTTTAAAGTTATCCTGGAAGCCTCCTGAAAAATTCAGCAATATTTCCGTTAAAAGCCAGTCGTGTCTCTGGAACTTTACAATACATTTAGTAAGGCATAATATCATAACTTGGCACCTTTCTGATTTGTCAAGAAAATACCAAAAGCAGTATTTCAAACATGGCCAACACTGAGATGGAATTGTAAGCAAGTATCAAAAATTTTACACGCCTTCAATTCTTGCAAAGCTACGCAGTCCATAGACTAATGTGCTCCCTTTGGAAGCTTAATCAGTCTGGACGGGCTATAATCAGACCGAAGCTTATGATTCACTTCATAAATACGCTCAGTTAATCTTTAAAGTGGGAGTTGCAAATATTTTTCACAGTAGTGAGATTTCTGCATTCGTTCGACTTGTAGCAATTCAGAAAACTTTTTGACAATGATACTTGATTTTTCGAGGAAGTGTATGTAAACCATTAAAATCTTGAAAAGTTACACGGATACACTCAGTTACGTTTCGGAATTTTTTTACGGTGTGACAGTGGGCAAGGGGTACAGCTGCTCTCTCGCTTCCAAAAGTAAACGGGACTTGACCCCTCACTTTTCAGAGTTGAAATTGCCGATAAATCTGAAAAGTGATCTTAAAAAAATAATGATACAACCGAAAAATGCTTTTTTACCCCGTGCGGAATTGACGAAAGTATATATATATATATATATATATATATATATATATATATATATATATATATATATATATATATATATATATATATATATATATATATATATATATATATATATATATATATATATATATATATTTTCACAGTTCCAGATAAATGGACTTTGTTCATGTTATTATTTCATAAGAATTGAAATGGAACTTCAAATTGGGAATGTGGGAGTCTACCGGTGGCCTTCCGTCTCGATATTTGAAGCCTTATCCCAAATTTTTCAGAGATCATCCTCATATATATCATATAGTCAATGATCAAGTAACACGCGAGATTCGACAATGAAATTAGTGCCACATCATGATAATTTGATAATATGTTTAACATGCAGGGGAAGGTTTTATCGTGACAAGGCTGAACTCGATCCGGTAACTTAACTGTTTTACTGGTAAGACTGTCATTTCAGGGGAATGAAGAAACGAAAAAGTGATCAACAATGAACGCTACCTACTGGCGTTGAGGGTTCATCCACTGGAGTTACGGTTACCATTTCAACTATCGAAATATCACCAAACAGGCAATGGCTTCGTTCAAATGAGGAAGCAATTTTCAACCGTTACACCTTGACGGGTGACTTTCTAGTTTAAACAATAATGATGTTGAAATCCCGTAATATAGTCCAATTTTAGAAAAACAAAATGGGCCCATTGTCAGCCTCTCCCTTTATAACTACCACTCTCCCAACACTTTATTAACCATGACCATGCACTTTTTTGATGCGCCAGCCGCTTATGCAACTGATACTTCAAATTTTTTGAACGCCGCAATGAATCTACTCCCATCTTCCACAGACCCAAGTTGACACACAAACACAATACCCACATTTAATCCAAAATAAAATACACAGTTATGGTCCGGAAAAGACTGAAACTTACTCGAAAACGCGAGCTCTGACAGATCGATTTAAAACGATCCCCCAAATATGACAATAAGAGAGAAAACCCTTTCCCAAAATGATTCTCTTCATCATTAGCCCCTTTCTTCGCTGCCACCCATTCATCATCAGATAATTCTTTCCCCGACTGAAGGATTATTGCATACGTATGCAATGATCCTGCTGATAATCACGATCTGTTTGCTGTTGCTCTCGTTAGGTGCATTTTTCTTCTTGAACAGCAAGAGCTATCATTTCAAACAGTGTGACTGTGGTGGTTGGGTTCCGAGTTTTAAGATCATCTTTGAGGCGCTATAAACGATGGAAATTGATGGATTTTGGAGGGTATCGTTTAACAGGGAAGTAAATAAGCAACAGGAGTAAACTTTCGATTCATGTCAAAATTTGTTGATATAGGTATGTAAATATTAGATAGTTAAAAATCAAGATTAGCGGTCGCTACTCGCTAAAAAAAGTGGCGACTAGAAATATCAGCGTCAATTGCCACCCAGTCGTCGCCTTCCCCAGCCTCACCCATGTTATTGACTAGCGTTAACGTTAATACCGTTAGTAATTTATGGAACACAGGCGTCTCTCGTATAACATGGTACTTGTACAACTCGGTTTCGATATTACATGGTACCAAATTTGCGATTATTATTACACGGTTTCGATATTTCACGGTACGAAACTTGAATTTAATACTTCATGGTTTTGATATAACACGAATGCTACATTTATAAAAGATGGAATTTCATTTTTGTTTAATAAATTCTGTTAATGGTTGATAACTCTAATAAGTTTTTACTTTGTTTTTATGAAACTTGGTTTCGATATAACACGGTGCACATCCCTTGATTTACATTATTTCTAAGTCTCGTATAACACGGTTTCGATATAACACGATACATCTTATATATAACCTGATTTTTCTCATGCACATACATAATTAGTATTAAAAATAAGTAAAAATGTTATTTAAAAAAAAATCTCGTATAACACGGTTTCGATAAACACGGAACGAATTTACCGTGTTATACAAAGGACACCTGTACAGTCGACTCCCGCTACAACGCGATCCGACTTACGCGAAATGGCTATAACGCGATTTTTGCACCAGTAAAGAAGGTCTAACGCGAATTCCTCACCCGCAACGCGAAAATTTTTCGAGGGGAATCGTGGTATGTAAGTGTTGGCTTTGGCATTGGCTACTATATATATATTTTTTTCGTGAATAAACCTTTATCTCTTTCGCATTACTGAGAGCGGAAGTTCCCACACCGTACTAATCTAAACATCGCTTATACAAATAACTACTCCTTATTTTACATTTATTTATTTATTTATTTTTCATTCTAAATGAAAAAGTAGATGAAATATAATGACACCTAAGAGCGCTGTTTTATCTAAAGTTTGTAAACTTAGAAAGAAAAAGAGAAAGTTTTTGACAATTAAAGCAAAACTAAAGTTTCTCGAAAAGCTGATGAGGCTTCTGGAAAAGCTGAATCTCAACACAAAATGCGTCGAAGGTAGCACGACAATTAAGTATGAGTGAATCTTCCATATGGGCGATTAAAAGTCAAGAAAAGGAAGTCCGTAAAAGTTCACGAGTAATATCTTAGTAAAATGCAAAAATTTATGAAAATGGAAGCTGCTCTTGACTTGTGAATTAAAGAAACAAGGAAGTAGAATGTTGCCAATGTCACAGATGGAAACGATATGAAAAAATTAGTGAAGCAACTGTATTTAAAAATGTATTAGAATAACGGTTTGATCACGCAGCATAAATCATTATCATCTTCACTTTTCAAAGTTACAAATATCATTACTGGATCTACTGTACAGTACAATTATAGTGCATTTGTTTTTCTTACTATATACTGTACGCACCGTATACTAGTTTATTTTATGTCTTTCTTTCCCATTGATCATTGATTTTGTGCATCGTAGCAGTATTTTATGTTGAATAAAACGATTTTTTAAAAATATATAAGTAAATATTTAGTTCTTTATGTAATAAACAGTATTGTATAGTTAAGAAACGGTTTTTAACAGTTGATGGAGTGTTTACAAGTGCTTAAAACAATTGGGTACGTTCATAAAAGTTTTTATGCATACCCTTTTCCACAACGCGAAATTTCGACGTACACGAGGGGTCTTGGAACGCATCCCTCGCGTAAGTCGGGACTCGACTGTAGTAGCCTTTTTTGAAGCTGATAATGTTTATATTTTAGTAGTCCTAGCATTTTAAAAGTTAATCTCTGTTTAAGTGTTCTCTCTCTCTCTCTCTCTCTTTCTTTCTTTCTTTCGTGAGCAATCATAAACTGCTTATTGCTTTCACTTGACCGTAGTACCTGTTCTTTTGGTTTTATCTTTCTCTGCTTATATTGAAAACTTCTCCTGGTCCACGGGCCTCCGCGACTATGTCCCATGGTAGGTGGCGTCTATGTCACCCGAAATCGACATTGTTTATACCCAACCCTCTCGATTTTATGCAATCTTCTTTAGACATCCCACTCCTGGCATAGGGGCTCCTGTCGTTTAGGTAGAGCACCTTTCTCTTTCACTTAAAAATCAACTTCGTAGAAAGAATGATTGGTTAGATTGCTATGCAAAAAGGAAGAGAGCCCTTATTGGAAAGAATGCATTTTTGAACTATACCGGTTAAGACGTCGCTGCGGTTATGATGACCCGCTGTAAACAGTCACAAGGGTGACGTGATGACGAGGCTCGACTGTACCTGTAATGGCTTCTCTCATAAATTGCAACAAACATTTGGTTCAAATCTCGGTTCATATTTATCTTCGCGGATTGAAAAACTTATACAGAGTAGTTCTGTTCTTGACATACTTCTAAGAAGGGCTGCGGAGTCGGAGGGAAAATGACCGCCTCCGACTCCTGGAACCTTAGAGGCTTTGACTCCGACCCTTTTACATCAAAATCAATCCTCCACAAGATTCTGCAGCTCTGGCATAGTTGTGGACTCGGAGGAAAAATGATCGATTCAGATTGCGACTCCGACCAGGATCAGATTAAGGCATGGGCACGTGGGGCACGGGCCCAGGGCAGCAACATTTGGAGAGCACCAAATCTGTAGGTAAAATTTTGATTTTGGACTCATTCCCTAATATTAAATGTAGAAAAAAAATCCCTGAAAAAAAATTTAATCTCTTTCGCAAATCCCAAAACTACTCCAAGTTCATTCTATATTTACAGCACTTTTTAAAAATATGCCTCAGATAATTTTAATATTAATTGCTTTTTCCAACGGGCAAAATTTGACGACATCTTATATTATAACGTTTAGTTATCGTAATACTATGTCACTTCTATTTTTTTGTACTAGAAGGTACCAGCAAAGTTAGTACAGATATGTTGATACGTAAGTATCAAGATATTTTACTGCTTCTCCGTATAAAATAAACTCAGCGTAGAGGGGAAGGGGATGGCACCAAATAAATTTCCTGCCTAGTGTCTTCAAAAACTTTAGTCTGGCCCTGACTCCTACTCTTGGAATTTTAAAGCTTCCGATTATTTTACCCCAAAATTAGTCCGAGTCCAACTCCGCAGCCCTGCTTCTAAGAATAGGTGGCTCGCACGGAGGTGCAAGGGGGGCAATTGCCCCTTCCCTTTTTAGAGTTAAATATTAATCATCGATTGAAAAATGATTTTCTACAGGGTGGATTGATTTATTTCGTGAAAACAAAATTATAAATTACAAATAAATGGACTCTTCTCGTGTTATTTCATAAGAATAGAACTTTTCATTGGAATAAGGATGTTAATGGTGGACATCCATCCTAATTTTTGTAACCATATTATATATTTTTAGAGGTATTTTAACCAGTAATGTTAAAATCCCATAATATAGGCCAACTTTACAAAAAGTCAGCTTTAGGGACCCAGCACCGACAGCCCCCCTAAACCCCTTTCTTCTTTTGACCCTCCAATTTTTGGTGCATCAGCCGTCTGTGCTTCTAAGTGAAGAATGGACGCGAGGACAATGACCTGATCTACATACCTCAGAAGAAGGGAAAAAAATCTTATTTAAATAAACGCTTCTCACAAATGAAAAAGGACTTGATTTATGATTAGTGTTTTATAAGATAAAAATAATTGATTTTCCATTTGGCCGCTCTGGATGCATTCAGCGTTAGTCATTGTTTTCCCGCTTTGTTGACGGAAAGATTTGCCAATCAAATCCAGCTACCATATATACGAAACACCCAATTTCGAAAGAGGGGTTATGGGAATAAAAGAGAACGAATTGAATCCGCTCGACCCCGAGCGTGTGCGGAGGGGAGGGAGGACGTTCTCTCAAGTGGCCTCGAGAGACCCATTCTCGCGCCACAATGCATAACCGAATAAATTACATCACCGAGCCCCCCTCTTTTTTTTTCGCGAGCGATTTTTCAAATCGTGGTTTACGAATCCCATCACTTCTGGAAATCGAGTTTTATGAATGAAAAATTGGGGAGGGGGTGTACATCGCATTCACGAGTCGGGCTTTTGTCCTGGGTGAATTGAGTTAGTGCGGGTAGTTAGTAGGTTGCAGTTAATGACGGCTTTGAGGTGAAGTTAAATAAGAAAGCTTTACTCTTAAAAAGTTGTCTCAATGTTATCACTTGTAGCTAAAGAAGAAAAAGACGAACCGAAATGAAGTTAAATAAATGTGTTGGTGTGTTTCGAACAACTATTACATTATATGGACCCGATTAAATTCCCTTTTGTCCCAATGACTAAAAAGAAGAGAAAAGGAGATGCACAATTCTGCAATAAAGACAGCTGTTTGGTACTACGGTTAATAAATTTTATCTTCATTAGAAAGGGACATTTTAGGAGGACAAAAAGTGACTAAATAGTTCTAGGGTGCTCGGGCAAAAGAGTATAAGTCAAAAATACTGAATTTTAAGGGGAGCTGTTTTTCCACAGCTTTCCTTCTAGATTTCAGAAGTAGACCACTCCATCAGGTGTTTGTTTATTTTCACAATGTTTACTACAATTTTCTTTTTCAAAATTAGTAAATCAACATTGCTTAACCTTCATTTGAACTATATTGTTGAAAATAATTAAATTATTTGACTTATACTCTTTTTCCCGAGCACTCTAGAGTTATTCAAGACTACTGAGCACCTTTAAGCTTTAATACAACTTCCTCTTAATTCCTTTTTTTAAGTATTTTACGCAGTTTTTAAAATTATTATTATTATTATAATTATTTTAAATACACATCTTGTTTTAAGTGACTTTTTCGGAAATGAAGCCTACTCCTGAGCTTTTTTTTTTTTTTTTTAAGTCTTTTTTCCTTATTCTTTTCCTTTTTTACGTAAAGTCGATAGAAAACGGACGACAGATTACCCCCATTTGTCAAAATGAATCTCAGCTTCTAAATGGCGAGAGATGCTTTTAATTACAAAAGTAAACGAGCTGATGTGCACACACATGACTTCCTTTTACGCCAATTTAATGTCATTTCCCCATTACTGGCAATTTTAATGTGATTCAATAGTTTACTCTCTAAATTTCACCAACAGTGGCCTAGTTGAAAGAGTGGCCAATTGAAAAAAAATCGCAAAATTTGTCGCCAAGTTGGCGACAAAACTTGGCAACCAAAAGACTGGCGATATATCGCCGTCCGCCAAATTATAACACCACTTGAAATTACATCAAAATTAACAATGATTCCCCCCCCCACCCAAAAGGGGCAAAAGACCCCTTTAGAAACACCCGAATACAACCAAAAGGTGAGGTGCACAACTAGACCCCAATAAGAGTCTACGTACCAAATTTCAACTTTCTAGGACTTACCGTTCTTGGGTTATGCGACATACATACGCACATACGCATATACATACGTACATACAGACGTCACGAGAAAATTCGTTGTAATTAACTCGGAAATCGTCATTATGGATATTTCGCGTGTCTATACGTTTTTAAGCACTTTTTCACGTGTGGTCGAGTCGAAAAAAAAAAACTCAATATTCATTCGGGGGCGAGTAAAATGGAAATTAAGGCCGATTTTTGAGTGAAAATTTTTTCGAGAATACAATACTTCCTTTTTTGTAAAAGGAAGTAAAAAGTCATGCTGAAGACTAAATTTTTAAAGAAAACGTTGATTTATAAGTTTCGAATTGCATTACTAAACAAAATACAAATTCCTTTAGTTGATGATGATGTCGTAAATTATTAATAAGATGGAAATTTTCATTTCTACGTAAAAATAACCGATTCATGTATTTTTTAAAAATGCAAGACAGCAGGTTTTTACTCTTGTAGTGGTTCAC